>NW_019396510.1:148344-219608 GCF_000591075.1 Eurytemora carolleeae
GATATCTGAATCCCTCCAGTGGAATTATAAACCCCTAGGAAGGATAACTGAATCCCTCCAGTGGAATTATAACCCCCCAAGAAGGATATCTGAATCCCTCCAGTGGAATTATAAACCCCTAGGAAGGATAACTGAATCCCTCCAGTGGAATTATAAACACCTTGGAAGGATAACTGAATCCCTCCAGTGGAATTATAAACCCTTAGGAAAGATATCTGAATCCCTCCAGTGGAATTATAAACCCCTAGGAAGGATAACTGAATCCCTTCAATGGAATTATAACCCCCCAGGAAGGACATCTGAATCCCTCCAGTGGAATTATAAACCCCTTGGTAGGATAACTAAATCCCTCCAGTGGAATTATAAACCCCTAGGAAGGCTATCTGAATCCCTCCAGTGGAATGTAAATCACCCTGCGTAAAGTTTTAAATTGCAAAAAGCATTTTTTGAAACCCCTCCAGTGAAAATAAAATCCCTCCGGTGGTCTCCAGTAGAATCAAAATCTTACTACGAACTTCTTTGAGTCATATATATTTCAGTTTTTAACTTCCAATTTTTTATTAAAAAAGAATTATACTAAACAGAATGTTTCACGCCATCATGACGATCTTCAGTAGTTACAATTCTTTGAACAACTCTATATATATATGTAGCTGGCTAAACGGCTGGACCAAATAGGCTAAAATTTGTTAAGGAAACCTATGGGGGACCCAGGGGGTAACATCATTCGAATTTTATTTAAATTCCATGGGTAACGCCGGGCACTTTAGCTTGTTGTACATAACATTGTAAAAATTAAAATTTTTAAGCATTTGATGAAGTTTTTTCCCAAGAACCTTTATCACGCTTGTTATGTAAACATAGAGGGTTGGAAGGCTCAGTTTTCGAAGACATTCATCATTACTTTTCTCAAACTCTAATTTTCCAAACGATATCTTTGAAACATGAGTCGTTATCCTTTAATGCCCCTCCCTTCCACGTCGTCGACTTCCTTCCCTTCCCTTCCCCTCCCCCCCTACACCCGCCGGTCCCGCCCTTGACCTACCTTGGTGGTAGTTTTTATCAAATCCATAAAACATACTGAATCTATTTTCTAACCCTTATCTGCAAGCAATGCATTATCTCCAATCTGAAATATCTTCGCTAAAAGGTCTTAACAATTCAAATATTTTTATAGGATAGTCTAAGGTTGTATAATTAGGTTGCTTACTCTAAATGCGCTCCAATGTAAGGAAAATGTCGTCTCCTTAGAATAGATAAATAAAACCCGCATATACGTCACTGGTGAAAGTGGCGTCATATGCGGATTCTAACTGTATGTGCTAAGGCGACGACATTTCCGTCGATTGGAGCGCATTTAGAGTAAGCAACCTTATTATTCAACCTTGGGATAATCATAAAAAGGACCAAGGTTTATTGAAAGAAAGGTTTTGAGATTAGAAGCTCGGCTTAATTTGCAAAGGAATTGAGTTTTTGTCACAAACTCTGATTTTCTTCCTATATCTTTACATTTGAATGTCGGAGACCTTAGATATTTCAAACTATGAATCATTTTAGATCAAATAATGATAGTTTGAAATATCAAAGGTTTGCACCATCCGGTTGAAAAGATATGGCGATTGTAAAATCATAATTTGTGGCAAAAACTCAGTTCCTTTACAATTTGACGGTGTGATACTAAGATTAAAGTTATTGTTTTGTGAATTAATTTGCGTCAGACTTCGTCATTTCAATACATTCTTCAATATTAATCATCAATTGTTATTTTTTTCTATATTCAATATTTCTAATCCTAAATATTAATCCTTAATTTTCCAATTTTTTTCAAAATTTAATATTCCTTTCTTTCTCAATATTAATCAATACTCCTTTCTTTCTCAAAATTAACTAATATTTCTTTCTTACTTTTAACCAATTTTGATTTCTTTCTCAATATTAATCGACATTCCTTTCTTTCTTCATATTTACCAATATTTCTTTCTCAATATTAACCAATATTCCTTTCTTTCTCAATATTAATCAAACTTGATTCAGATACAGGATACAGTATAAAGGATACAGGATACAGGATTCAGGATACAGGATACAGGATACAGGTTACAGGATACAGGATACAGGATACAGGATACAGGATACAAGATACAAGATACAGGATACAGGATACAGGAAACAGGATACAGGGTACAGGATACAGGATTCAGGATACAGGATACAGGATACAGGATACAGGATACAGGATACAGTATACAGGATACAGGATACAGGATACAGGATGCAGGATACAGGATACAGGATACAGGATACAAGAAACAGGATACAGGATACAGGATACAGGATACAGTATACATGATACAAGATACAGGATACAAGATACAGGATACAGGATACAGGATACAAGATACAAGATACAGGATACAGGATACAGGAAACAGGATACAGGATACAGGATACAGGATACAGGATACAGGATACATGATACAGGATACAGGATACAGGATGCAGGATACAGGATACAGAATACAGGATATAGGATATAGGATACAGGATACAGAAAACCCAATACGAGATAGATGATACAGGATACAGGATACGACTTACGGAAACAATCAATATTTATATTGATTCCTTTTGTTTGTTTCCATCGGTGTTTTCTACGCCGCACAGAATGTTTTAGAGCACAGTCTCTCGTTGTCCATATAAGCGCAGTCTACTGAGTTTACATACCGTTCAAATCACTATGTGATAGTCTAAACTATGTTCGGTTTCAAAAATGTACTCTGCTTTATTAAAGATTTTATCGAAGATTTTATCAAAGCCCAGTTGCCCAGGTTACTCAAAATCAGTCCCACTGTTTACCCGCGTTTTGTCGTAGCTTACGGTTTTAGCTATTTATCCCTATAAAAGTCGGGTCGCTCAACTTAAAATCTCAAAACCAAGCTAAGAACATTCCCGTGGTTCTTCCAAGTTCCCCAGTCAAAATTTGAGGCAAATCGGTGGAGGTGTTTCTGAGTTTTTTTATTTTGAATATTACGGATCCCAAAATGGTTTCCAAATATTTTTTGTAATTACTCCAGTTTATTAGTCTAAAAACATACAGAGTCCGAATTTAATGAATTTGAGTCGCGTCTCAAATCCACCAAAAACCGGTTTTAATTGAGCGCCGACTTAAATCTTGAAACATTGAATACAAATTTAAGTGGAACCAACCATATTTGAGCCGCGTCTCAAACTTAAGCCGCGGCCTTAGACTGTATAAGTCCAAGAGTTAAAAATAAGATTTAGATTGTTTTCCAGTAAATTGATTTTTTAATGAAAGATGAGTTTTAAACCTTTCATTAACGATTTTTTGTATTATTTCCTATCTGTGAACCACCCTATCCTGCGTTATAAATTCGTTGAATTTTATATTTTTGGAATGAGGATAAAAAGCGTGTTTTATGGAAATATGCAAAAAGCTCATCCATCAAATATGAAGGTTATTGAATATCTGCAGTCGGATTCCATCAGAAATATTATTATAATCTTGAAATGTACGGTAGGTCCTAAACAGAATTTCTAAAATTTTCAAATACTTCCTCCGTTAAAGGAACTGTCTTCAACCGTGCGACCATCAAATGAAAACTTATTTGCCTTGAATTTATACAAATGTAAAAAAAAATAGTAAAATTGTCAATTAGGTAGATTGTAATCAACGAAATTTCCGTTAATTTTGACAAATCTACGGGCGTTAATAGAACTTTGCCCATCGCCTGGTCTAAGATACAGGGTTACTCACAAAGTATTAGACTGTACAGACGACCTGAAACTCTTTAAATATGACGTTTGCAAGGTGAATTAAGTATTCTGCCCAAATATAGTCGTTTTTAGGTTTTTTAATGTATTTAATATTTACTAATGCAGGGTATCCTGAATATAAGGAAAAAGACAGTGTTAATTCTGTACAGTCGTCTCTGATCAGATTGCAAGTTTACTTAAAATTAATAAATCGTTTAAATTGTTCTGTTCACTACCGAAAAATTAATTTAGCACATTTCACGACTCAGTAAAATGTGGGCCATTCGAAATAAAAAATCGGCATTTAGCATTATAGTTGAATTGCTGCCCAAAAATCCCTAAAAGAGCGCCTATATTTAACAAAAGATCGATTTTTTGACAGTCATCCAATTTTTGTTGACAAAATATTGATTTTTACTGTCCTTAAATTATTGAATAATGAATTGTCTTTAATTAGGATTTTTGGAAGTAAAAAGAAAATTTAAACCTAACAAGCGTTTTTTTGTTGTAAGCGATTAGGTGACGTTTATTTGGCAGTCATACAACTTTAACAGTCATGATATTGAATCGTGAATTGTTTAAATTAGGATTTTCGGGAATAAACAGAAAGATTCAACCAAATTAGCGATTTGTTGTCGCTTATTTGACAGGCATGCAACTTTTACTGCCAATTTGATTTCAAATACTGCAATGATATTGAACCGTGAACGGTGAATTGTTATAACTTAGGATTTTCGGAAGTTAATAGAAAAATTCAACCAATTACGCGTTTTTTGTTGAATAAGTGCAAATTTTTGTCTCTTATTTGGCAGCCATCCAACTTTTACTTTTAATTTGATTACGAAATTTGAGGGTACAATTTGGAAACATGTATTGCGATGTGATGATGTGTTTGTAAACCCATTATTATTGTTTAACCCTGTTTGAGAAACCAATATACCCGGGACACCCTGTAGGCGTAAAAAAACTAGGTCAATTTCTGCATATTTGCAAAAGGTCATAAACCAAGTATATTTAAGGTTTACTGCCTTTTCTCATTACCGACTCTCCTAACAAAGTTGAATTTAAACGGAACATGAATTATATAGTTATTAGTTGTTGTAACACTATTGGCAGGTTGCTACTTTTCAAGATTTTTTTTTAAAGATGATATCTTAGTCATCCATTGTCCGACAAAGGTTAAAAGAGTAGCGTTGTGAATCGGACATGTCACTCTTTAAATCGAGGAAAATATAAAATTATAGTTTCAGTCTTTAAAATGTATTTGAAAAAGATATTTGTCTACGACACAGTTTTGTAGTTTATGTTATCTTTGAGAAAGATATAAAAAATTTCGGTCCCGGCCGTTTCAGGGTTACATGAGTTACGACGTACCTTGAAAAGATTTCAATCCCTCTTCCTTGAAACTTTCATAAGGATTTATGGGTTCAGCGGTAATAATTCTTCAAAAATTAATTATTTTTCTTGCAATCTTTATTTTAATTCTTGACCCCCCTCCCATTTTCCTCATTTTTATCATAATTCTTGACCCCCCTCTCCTTCTCCTCATTTTTGCAGTTTTGAATGATAATGGATAAAGTTGTATTTAAAAAATTTTAATTTATTTTTTTAAAATAAAATATTTTAGATAATAACATGGTTCGGTCCAGTTTATTTCAGCTTGTGTTCATGTTATTAACCGTATTATACTGTACATGCTTAGAAGTGAAATCTTTGATAAAAAACAGAGGTGAGTTTGATTAGGCGCCCCTTCCGCCCCCCCCCCTCATACACGGAAATAAATTATAAATAACACCTATTAATCAAGGGTTTTTCAAATAAATACATTTTAGTCTTCAGCTTTTTTGATAGAAAGTTACTCACTTTTTAATTTTTTGTTGGAACACCGCCCTCGAGCTAACCCTAGCAAAAAAATAAAAAGTTGTTCACCACAATGAAGTTAAAAAGTTCTAGTGTAGGCCGTTTTTAAGGAATAGGGTTAAGCCAAATCGATCCAGGGATTCATGAGTTATGATCAGACACACAAACATATACACACCCAAACAGAGATTACTACTTTATATACGAATATATAGAATATATGCAGGATTGTTATTATCGATAATAATAATAATTAAAATATTACAAAATATTTGTGTTGTCTAATCTATCATGGAAATCTTTAAACTGTCAATAAATAACCTTTATAATTGACGAACATCCTGGTTTTTCTAGATCGAAAGAGGTTTTTGTTGAATTTATCAGATTTCATCTATCCATCTATTTATCTAACTATCTATCTATCTATCTATCTACATCAAACGCAGTTTGAATCTATCATTCAGCAATTTAATTAGGTATTCTGAGAAGGTCAAAACTGTTGTGCTAGATAGCGCTAAACCATTTTCTTGATCTTGATATCCTCTACGTTTTTTGACAAATTTAAATACTTGATCTTAATCTAGGTACTCTACTACGAGGTCCTGTAGATCATGATGTATCGCTGACTATGTGGGCCTCATGTCTAGGCTACCCTGATGGTACTAAATGCACTAAAAAGTTAGTAAAACTTTTTTTGTTAATCGACCTTTCCCCTTTATAAAGGAACTGATAACCTTCTTTAAACTTTAATCGAAGATTTTAAAAAATTTAACCGTAAATTAAGGACCGTTGAAAATTTTACACTAGACTGAATGTCCAAAGTTTGAAATATCAAATGTTTAAATAAAACTAGAGTTTAAGGTAAGAATGTTACCACAAATTTATATATTTAAATATTCCGTCTTGAAACCCTTCAAATAAAAAGTAAAATGTAAAAAGTTTACATGGTTTCATTTACATTACACTGAACTAGATAGAAGGAGGACATCACTTGCACGACTTTGCAACCTCGTAGCTCCTCTAGGATTGATTTTTTGTTTAACCAAATGATCTGAGTTTTTGCCACATACTCAGATTAACTAACCTCTATATCTTTGCAACCTAATGGTGTAAACTTTAATATTTCAAACTTTGAGAAATTGATCTAGCAGAATTCAGGTTTCAAAGATGTAAGGAATAGAAAATCAGAATTTCCAACACGGAATCATAATTCCTTTATTAGAAATTAAAAACTCTCCCATAGCTCTTCAATAAGAGATGTTGTGATCGAAAACATATAAAATGTCAATCTTAAGCGTGCAATTAACTTTAACATGTCGTGGTTGAGAACCTAAAAACGGGGAATTGTCTCATTGCATAGAATACCATAAAATGGAACTACTAATGTTTACATAGAATCTGACTAGATACATGCTGACATTTTTACCTTTTGAATTCATTAGAAAATATTGGCGTTAGAACAGTTATACTAGACTGCTCCGTAAAATTTGTTGAGCTTATTACAAAAGTTTGCATTAACATCATGGGCAGCCGTAGCACATTTGAATTTCCGAGCCGGGTCAACCTTTCCGGTCCCAGTTTGTACTGTACCTAGCTCTATGGACAGGACTGGCCGGTGCAACAAGGTTGACGCGGTCAGACTTTATGGTTCATATAGGTTCAATTTACTTTTACTAAAGGCGCAGTGGTCCGTGACATGCCTTGTTTTTAGACCTAAAAACTGCAAATGCAGACATAATAATATTATGGGTTTTGAAATTAGGTATTACAATGCTAATTCAAAGACGATATCCAATTCGTCACTGAATTCTCATGTTTTTGGGACACCCTTTATAATGTTAAAGGGCCATGGACAAAATCAGTTTCAACCCTGTTATTTAGTCAATAGAACGTTAAATGATGAAGTAAAAACAGAAAAAAAGAATATATAAAATTGCACTGTTTTCATTAAAAGATTAGCATGTGGCGGCGTAGTGGCGGAAGACGAGACTTCTGAGGAGTTTTGAACCTAAGATCTAGACGCGGCAAGATGAGCAACTTCCGGCCACGTCACCTATCTATCTGTTGAATATTTTTACGTTTCTATAAATTTAAGTATATAAATTTAGTAATAAAGTAATTATTTAAACAGGCGTTTGTTAAATTGAGCGTAGCTAAAAGCACTTTATTCTTACATTCTCACTTTTATTTATAGTTTTTTTCAGACACAGAATTTGAGTTGACACTTATGACGTCAATACAGCTGTATTGAAAATGTACGCAGTCTGTGTTGCCATCTTTTGTACTTGACAACCTATTTGGATGGAACAGTTGTATGAATTGTGATTATAAATATTTGTACATGATTATTTTTAGATGTATAGATTACACATGCGAGAAGGAGGTAGCTAGATGTTGGCAGGTATAAATAGTTTGGAATATTAACGCTAGATGGTGTCCAATTTAGTTTTAATCCTTATCATGGTTAATCATTTAGTGTTTTTTTTTAAATGTCAAAATTTTACATTTTGTATAATTATAACATTAGTTATTGATATATTTATCCATTTTTTAATTTTTACATTTTGAAAAGCAAATAACCTAATATTTTGAATTACAAACAATTGAAAAATCTTTAAATTTTCCGCAATTTTGAATAGCAAATAAACCACCATTTTTATAGAAAATATTCCATCTTTTGAACATTAAATAAACCACCATTTTTATAGAAAATATTCCATCATTTTGAACATTAAATAAACCACTATTTTTATAGAAAATATTCCATCATTTGAACATTAAATAAACCACCATTTTTATAGAAAATATTCCATCATTTTGAACATTAAATAAACCACCATTTTTATAGAAAATATTTCATCATTTTGAACTTTTAATAAACTCCATTTTTATAGAAAATATTCCATCATATTGAACATTAAATAATTAAACCACCATTTTTATAGAAAATATTCCATCATATTGAACGTTAAATAAACCACCATTTTAAACACGAATATTCCATCACTCTAAATGGCAAATATTCCATGACCTTGGATAAATATTCCATCATTTCAAACAGTGAATAAACCTCCATTTTGAACACAAATGCTCCAATCGATATTTTGAATAGCAAATATTCCATCTTTTTGTATAGCAAAATAAACCATCATTTTAAATACAAATATTTATTTTTAAAATCAATTTTCCACCAATTTAAAATAAAATGTTCAAACATTTTGAATACAAAATTTTCCTTCAATTTAAATAGCGAATAAAACCACCATTTTAATAACAATTAAAAGGCACGAATATATTCCATCATTTTGAACAGAAAATAATCAACCATTTTAAACAGCAAATATTCCGCCATTTTGAATAGCAAATAATCCACCATTTTGAAATAAAACATTCTACTGTTTTAGTAGCAAAATTTCCGCCATTTCCTGACATGTCACATGTTTAGGGGCACTGTAAGAGGTATGGTTATCATCCTTGTGACGTCACAGACACGCACAGCTGTTGCTGCGGGTCCTGCTATCATAGTATTGTAAGTTCCTTTAAAAAAGATTGATTAAAGATTATGATGACGTAAAATTTGTCTAAATTTTAATTAGATTAAATAAGACTGCTATGATTGAAATTGACATGAATCCAGGAAATAAAACATTTTGCTATATTTAGATGGATTCAGTAAATATACATATGTACTAGCCTAAGAGGACGCTTCGCGCCCATCTTCTAAATTAATTGTGAACATGTTCTCTTTGTGTACATGTTAAAACAAAAGAAAAATAATTCACGGATTTTCACAAAAAATTTCGTGGATTTTCAAAATTTTCAAAAATTTAATGAAGATCGAATTTTGATGGAGACAAATATTTGAAATTTCGATCATTCATAAACCTTCCCTGTGGTCACGTGATGTCCCACAAAAACTTTGGGCCCGATCGGTTCAGCCGTTTTGACGATTATTGGATACAAACAAACAGACGCACAGACAAACAGACAGACAAGCCAAATTTATATATAGATTACTATTTCTAGATGGATCCATGAAATGAAATATATTACTATACATTTAGATGGATCAATAATTAAATGAAACATGTATTACTATATTTAGATGGATCCATTTAATGAAACATATTGCAGATTGCTATACATTTAGACGGATCCAGTAAATGAAACAAATTGATATATTTAGATGGATCTAGTAAATGAAACATATTGATATATTTAGATGGATCCAGTAAATGAAACAAATTTATATATTTAGATGGATCCAGTAAATGAAACATATATTACTATATTTAGATGGATCCAGTAAATGAAACATATTGATATATTTAGATGGATCCAGTAAATGAATCATGTTTTGGTGATTACATCCACGACGGTATTGTCGACCATGACAGTTTAGAGAATAGAATAAAGAAGGAGAAGAAGAAGAATAAGGATAAATTCGTCAAGATGTTGAACAATATACAGAGCAAGCATGTGCATAAAGGTGTACATAAAGGTGTACATAAAGGTGTACACAATGGTGTCCGTAAAGGTGTACATAAAGGTGTACAGAAAAATGTACAGAAGCAAAAGAAAAACAGTCTGTAGTGGAACTTTTTAAGCAGAAATATTGGAAAATTTTATTTATTTCTATTCAAAAGCAATTTTACTCATATGTGTTAAAATCTCAATTAATTCTATTTTCAATGTTTCAGTACAGTGGTCCTCAAAAATATGTTGAATAGGTTTTAGCAGAGTGGTTCCCAAATAAATGATTTTTTTTATAACGACACTTGTTTTTTCTCTTCTGAAAAATTGTTTTTGAAGAAAAATAAATTTAAAAAGCAAATTTTTATTAGTTTTCACTGTGTTGACTGTTGAGGTCGTCTTACATTTATCACTCTGTTCGGGAGACCACTGTGTTATTTATTTAATCTTATGTTTATATAACGTATTCATGTAAAACTCATTTTTTCGTTTTTTTAGATCATTTATAAAATAAGTTTTGCATTCGCAACTTTTTTTATTGTTTTCAAATTGTTCAAAATAAATTGTATTTTCTCTATGAATAAAAATCAAAAATATTTTATTCCACTTTATAATGTTATATTTCAAGAAAACGATACTTTTTAATTTCAGGGGAAAATAAATAAATTTATTATATTTGACAGTGGAACTTTTAGTGTGCAAGTGGAAGTGACAAAATAAGCTCAAAATATGAAAACTATATTTATTATATTTTACAGTGGAACTTTTAGTGCAAGTGGAAGTGACAAAAATAAGCTAAACATATGGAAACTAAATTTATTATATTTTACAGTGGAACTTTTAATGCAAGTGGAAGTGACAAAAATAAGCTAAACATATGGAAACTAAATTTATTATATTTGACAGTGGAACTTTCAGTGCAAGGGGAAGTGAAAAAAATAAGCTAAACATATGAAAACTAAATTTATTATATTTGACAGCGGTACTTTTAGTGCAATTGAAAGTGACAAAATAAGCTAAACATATGAAAACTAAATTTATTATATTTGACAGCGGAACTTTTAGTGCAAGTGGAAGTGACAAAATAAGCTAAACATATGAAAACTAAATTTATTATATTTGACAGCAAAACTTTTAGTGCAAATGGAAGTGACAAAATAAGCTAAACATATGAAAACTAAATTTATAAGATTAATGTTCCTGATTTCAGAATTTTTGTGTCTTGAATCTCAGGTTCTACCATTAATCTCCATCTTATGAAGATCTAAGGATTAATCTCCATCTTATGTAGATCTACGGATTAATCTCCATCTTATGTAGATCTACGGATTAATCTCCATCTTATGAAGATATACGGATTAATCTCCATCTTATTTAGATCTACGGATTAATATCCATCTTATGAAGATCTACGGATTAATCTCCATCTTTTGTAGATCAACGGATTAATCTAATTCCTCCTAGATATCCCTTGGTAGTCCTACCCTGTGAACCCAGAGCTGAAAACTTTAGAATGAAATATCCAGATATCCCGTCGAATAATTAATCTGGAGTTTAAATTCATGTGGAGAACAAGCAATATTTAATCTGGATATTAAGGATTTAGGAGCTTCTCTGGATATTTCATTCTAAAGTTTTCAGCTCTGCAGTGATAACTTTAATTGTAGGAACACATTCATCCTTGAATAAATTGAGTTTTTGCCAAAAACTCTGATTTTCCAATACCTATATATTTACAACCCAATATTGTAGACATTTGATATTTCAAACTACGAATTCTGTGAGATCAAATAATCTAAGTTTGAAATATCAAAGGTTTTAACCTTCAGGTAGTAAAGATATATAAAGTTAACAATTTGAGTTTGTTGCAAAAACTCAGTTCCTTTAAAAGTGTTCACATTGGATATAGTGAACTATTAAAATAACATATTTAAGGTAGAAGATATATTTTACTATTCAATTTTTCCAGGTTCCTGTCATAATTTCAATTACTTGATCCGTCTGGTTTTCTCAGTTTATAGTCTTTTGAAGCTGAAAAGCTGAAAAACTTTAAAAAAGGACTATATATAGAGTATAGACGTGTAATTTCAATAGATTACCCTTTAATAGGATGGTACGCAAAATTGCAATGCCCAATTTACAACGGTACCCTTGAAACCTTTATCTGTGTAATAATGTGGAATATATTGTCGTCTTTCTAGGTTTTTAATTTGATCATTTCTGTATGGTTTTCTGTAGTAGAAATGTGCAAGTCAGTCTTGAAGAGAAACCACAATTTAAAAAATTAGTTTTCAAAAGTTTAAACATTGTTAAATAATGCATACCTGTTCAGACATCGCTTTCAAGGGTACCGATGTGAATCAAGCATCTCTATCTTTGCACGGAGGGTCACTTAAAATTACGTTTACAGTCCCTTTAAACCTCTTCATGAGTATTGTAACAATGAGGGAGGTATCCTTGTTTTTCTAATTTAAAACGCCTTGAATTCGGACTCGGACAATTTTTTCTATGTTTTCTATTTGTGCATAATTTTGCATATTTTTTCTCTTTTCTTTTGGAAACCTGTATTTTCAAAAAAAAAATTTATTTAAACAAATTTTAACTACACCATTTATATATGTATTTATATCTTTGTGTGTGAATAAATCTTTAAAATAATAATAATTTACATCATTTTCTCTTCTTTATTCTTAATAAGACAAAGATGTAAAGAGTTCTGTTGTGAATCAGACATTTTCCACTCTTTAGATGGAAGTTGACTTGAAATTACGTAAACACTATGTTTAAAAATCAGCCACTTTGACAATGTAATTCATTCGAAATAATCCGTACTTTACATGCATGACAGATCTTGATTAAGCTGTCACAGTTTTGACAAACAAATATGTCAAACACAAGAAAATAAAAAGATCCCATTTGTATTTACTTGAAGGAGTGAGAAAATATTCTGAAATAGCATCACTTCCTTCTTCTGCACTTACATTCTGAACATTCTGAACATTCTGAACATTCTGAACATTCTGAACATTCTGATAAAAGAATAAGCATTCAGAACGCAACACGTGTTTCTTTTCTGACTAAACTCAGAACTTGATAAAAGAATCAGCATTCAGAACGCAACATGTGTTTCCTTTCTGACTAAAATCAGAACTTGATAAAAGAATAAGCATTCAGAACACAATATGTGTTTCTTTTCTAACTAAAATCAGAACTATATAAAAGAACAAGAATTCAGAACACAACATGTGTTTCTTTTCTGACTAAACTCAGAACTATTTAAAACAATAAGCAGTCAGAACGCAACATGTGTTTCTTTTCTAACTAAAATCAGAACTATATAAAAGAATAAGCATTCAGAATATCAAATCCGCTCAATTCATTATATATTCAGTTAAATTTTTCCCTCAGATAACTAAAATAGTTAATTCCGTGTCATTTAATATTTCACTTGATGTTAATTGTTAATATGCTGTTGTAAAGTTTTCTTGGGAACCAATGGCTAGAAAGGGGTGGAAGGTGGGGAAGGGTGTGGGAAAGAATGAGAGGATGTGGGAAGGTAGAGGAGGGTGTGGGAAAGAATGAGAGGATGTGGGAAGGTAGAGGAGGGTGTGGGAATTGGGAAAGTATGGAAGGATGTAGTAGTATAAGGGAGGGTGTGGGAAGTTATGGGACGATGTAGGAAGGTAGGGGAGGGTTTGGACAAGTAGGAGAGGATGTGGGAAGGTAGGGGAGGGTGTGGGAAGGTAGAGGTGGGTGAGGGAAGGTATGGGAGAGTGTTGGAAGGTAAGGGAGAGTGTGTTAGTAAATAGGGTAGGATGTGAGAAGGTAATGGAACGTGTTAGAAGGTAGAGTAAGGAACGGGAGTGGCCTGGAACCTCCCCATATATATATATATATATACTTGAGAACGGACACCAGTTGGTCGGACTCCGCTAGAAAATCAAGTTCTCTTAATATTCTCCGATAACCCCCCCCCCAAACTCACCCAAATTTCGAATTAAACCTATGCAAGATGCTGGGAAAGCTGTGGAGCTTAAAATATATTTTAAATCTGTGGCTATTGCTAACATTTTAATTACAATTTCCAACGAATTCATTGCTCAATGTCTTTTAGTATCAAAACGATAAAATAAAATTTAATTAATGAAATATTGTTACTCCCATTAATTTCAGGGAGTAAAATATTTAACTGAAACCAAGGTTATGATGCAAGGAAAGTTAATTACAGTTGCATATACTCTGCGTACATATTGAAACCAGTTCTCTCTGGGCGGAATTTGTAAACAAGAGTAGATGCATCAGTGTTCGTTTAGTATCCGAGGAGGATAAAAGCATTGAATTTTGAAAATTTTGCTAATTTACATAATATCTCATTGATTTTTTATGTGAAAGATGGATCCCATAAAACATTTAGGAATTTTCTAGTTGAATGTTCACTAATAATTTTTTCTTGTAAAAACAGTAAAAAAATGACCTTAGTTTAATCCACATAATATATAATCTATAGATTATTGGAGTTGATATATTCTGAATATAAATTATAAATTACAAGTAAACAGACAGACAGAAGGGGGGGACTGACTAGGGTTTGCAGCAAATGAAACGTTTCGTGAAAAAATGCGAAAATTTTCGTTCGCATTTAGCAAACATTTTCGCGAAATTTCGCATTTCTTTGCTCCGACCTGTTTCTGCAGTAACTGTAGTAAAATAATTTAACAAATTTAGTTAATACATTACACAATTGTTTTGTGCCTTTGACCAGCTAAACTTTAACGTACGGTACATATGCCTGATATTTTGACCGACCCAAAATGCGAAATTTTGGCGGCATTTTTTTACTCGCAAAATTTTCGCAAAACGACGATTTCCCAATTGTGCTGGAAACCCTACTTTGTACGTACTTGTACATATGCCTGATTTGGACCGACACGTCTTTGAACGTACTTGTTCATGATGCCTGATTAAGACCGACACATCTTTAAACGTACTTGTACATATGTCTGCAATTTAGACCAACACATCGTTGAACGTACTTGTACACATGCCTGATTTAGACCAACACGTCTTTGAACGTTATTGTACATATGCCTGATTGGACCAGCTTTGACCGAACTATACTGTACATGCTGTTTTGACCATTTTGAGCCCATAAACTTGGTCTATAGCGTTTAAATCGTTGATTAGTATAATAATCTATCTTCTAAACTAAAAGTTGGTGTGACCTATTGTTTGGTTTCAGTCCACTCAAAAGTAGAATTTTCGAATTTTGTAGCTTAAACTTTAAGGCATTAACGCTTTCTTTGTTAGCCTTTGAATAAAAAAACGTGATTTAAAATTTAATCCCTAACATACATATTTAGCGTTTGTTAGTTTTACGTGGATCTCTGGTTAGTTTCACGTGGATCTCTCGTGTTGGATATATTTAATGATATAATTATGCATGATTACTCTTAGATCTAATTAGTGTAATGCAAATTCATTATGTATCCCTGTAACGTAATAAACATACCACGGGGCATGGAGTTATCGGGATAAAAATACTTTTTCAAAGATGTACGATTTTTTATTTGTTTCTTCTGCTCCCTTTCTTTGGTTTGGATGTTTTCAAATTGTCAAAATAATTTTTGAAAATGTATTTCTATTTTCAAATAATAATATTCCTGTGTGACCAAGGTTGAATAATGTAGGTGAAGACGACCTTTATAGCAATAGACTCTCTAAATCCTCATATGACGTCATTATTTTAAAGAATGATAAATTGTTCGGCTCACTAAATATAAACGAACTTAAAAATTGAAAACTTGAATTAGAACGTTGTATTTCTTAGCTTCCAACTTGTTATATCAATCAATATTTGTTGAACATAATGATTGTATGTTAAGTATCAGTGACGTCATATGAGGATTTAGAGTGTACATTGCAATAAAGACGACATTTATCCAAAGTATCTCTCCTTATATATAATCTTGTGTGTGACACTGAGAACCAAAGGTTGCAACTTAAACAAATTTTCATATGAATTTTGCAAATTAAATCTTAAAAACTAATTTAAAAACAAATGCAGTTATAACGGCTGCAAAAAAAATTATAAGTGATTTAGTAGGTGAATCAAAGGCTTTGCGACACTTAAAAGTACAGGGTGTCCCAAAAAACATGGGAATTCAGTGACGAATTCGATATCGTCTTTTCAAATAATTCTTTGATTTAGTATAGTGACACCTACTGAGAAAGCTGTAATCTGTAAGAGTTTCGTCTGCTATGTTTACATTTTGTTTGTTTATGTTTTGACTGCAACCGGTTGTACTTAGTAAAACAAGAAAATTACAGTATACAAACAGAGTAAACTTGTCCGTATTCACTGTTCATCTTGCGGAGACATTATAGACACATCTTTGCAGTCTTTTACCCTTTTCTTTAAATAAACTCTAGCCGACATAATAATATTATGGCTTTTGAAATTAGGTATTACAATGCTAATTCAGAACAAAGACGATATCGAATTCGTCACTCAATTCCCATGTTTTTTGGGACACCCTGTAGGTCCAGTCTTAAGATCTATGTTTAAATAAGCCGTTCAAGCTTGGGTTAAAAATATGAAGTTATATTAAAACCATTTCAATAGATGTAACTTTGTTCATTTAAGCGGAGCTGGATCAATATTTAACAAAAGAAATAAAAGATATTTGTACAGGGAAAACTGGGTTCCTAAGCTAGTATTGGTATCAGTAAGGTGAAAATTAATTCCTAAAAAATGTTCCTTATTGACATAGACTTGAACTTAAATACAACTAAAAAAAGCGTTTGTGCGCTTTCTAAAACTACAACTGGCTTTCTCAAGATAATTTATTATTTTAATTTTTAATTTCTAAAGATTTTTATCATTTTGAAATTAATTAAAATAGTCCAAGCAACCTGCAATTCATTTATCATGCTTGCTAAAAAAATATTGCATAATATAAAAAATTAGATTTTTCGTATGACTAGGCTTTTAGCGCGCTTCGCGCCCATCTTCTATTTCAACTTTTAATTGTGGCTTTATCTCTGAGCATCTTCTCTTTGTAAAGTATAAAACAAAAACAAAAAAAAANAACAAGCTTTAGCGAGGTCAATTTCTTAGTCAATATTTCCAGTTAGCAGTTCAGTTAACTGGTAAACAAGCTTTAGCGAGGTCAATTTCTTAGTCAATATTTCCAGTTAGCAGTTCAGTTAACTGGTAAACAAGCTTTAGCGAGGTCAATTTCTTAGTCAATATTTCCAGTTAGCAGTTCAGTTAACTGGTAAACAAGCTTTAGCGAGGTCAATTTCTTAGTCAATATTTCCAGTTAGCAGTTCAGTTAACTGGTAAACAAGCTTTAGCGAGGTCAATTTCTTAGTCAATATTTCCAGTTAGCAGTTCAGTTAACTGGTAAACAAGCTTTAGCGAGGTCAATTTCTTAGTCAATATTTCCAGTTAGCAGTTCAGTTAACTGGTAAACAAGCTTTAGCGAGGTCAATTTCTTAGTCAATATTTCCAGTTAGCAGTTCAGTTAACTGGTAAACAAGCTTTAGCGAGGTCAATTTCTTAGTCAATATTTCCAGTTAGCAGTTCAGTTAACTGGTAAACAAGCTTTAGCGAGGTCAATTTCTTAGTCAATATTTCCAGTTAGCAGTTCAGTTAACTGGTAAACAAGCTTTAGCGAGGTCAATTTCTTAGTCAATATTTCCAGTTAGCATCTCAGTTTACTGATAAACAAGCTTTAGCGAGGTTAGTTTCTTAGTCAATATTTCCAGTTAGCAGTCCAGTTAACATTTCTAGTTAGCAGTGTATATGTATAATGTTCCAGAGTTGTATAATGTTCCAGAGGTATACAATGTTCCAGAGGTGTATAATGTTTCAGATGTAAATAACAATCCAGAGGTGTAAATGTTCCAGAGATATATAATTTTCCAGAAGTAAATGATGTTCCAGAGGTGTATAATGTTCCAGAGGTGTATAATGTTCCATATATATATATATAGCCCTCCATATGTGTATAATGTTCCAGAGGTGTATAATGTTCCATAGGTATGAAATGTTCCTAAGGTAAATAATGTTCCAGAGGTATATAATGGTCCAGACGTATATAATGGTCCAGAGGTGTATAATGTTCCAGAGATATATAATGGTCCAGAGGTGTATAATGTTCTAGAGGTAAATGATGTTCCAAAGGTGTAAAATGTTCCAGAGGTATATGATGTTCCAGAGGTGTATAGTGTTACAGAGGTATATAATGTTCTAGAGGTATATAATGTTCCAAAGGTATACAATGTTCCAGATGTGAATAATGTTCCAAAAGTATATAATATTGTAATAATCAATATTTAAAGTTCTATTGGGGCATAATTGGTCACTTAAAGTTCCCTTTTAATTCAATTTCTGAAAACTTCTTACGAAATCAATAATTCTTAATCTATGCATGGCAGTTTAAATGAATATAAAGTGGTTTAATTTAAACTTTATTAAAAAATAGGTGAATTTAAGAAGTGCTTATTTAAACTTTGTAAAAAAAATACTTGGATTAAAAATGTCCGGCAACCATTTTTTACTTTTATAAAACATAGTATCTATTTTTTTTCATTTATTAAAAATAGAAAAAAAATTGTGGATTTCTTATTGTGCAAAGAACTTAACTTTTTGGGTGTTTTTTTTTTTGCCAAACTGTTGGTGAGAAAAGTAGCGCTGAACATGTTCTTTATCTAGATGAGTTGGTTTCTGATGAACAGGAAGGGGGAGGAGAGGAAGAAGAAGGAAGAGATCAAGAAGCAGTTCATGAAGGTATAATAGGGAAATGACCGCTAAAGTAACGTACTCTCATTTGTTGCAGATACAAATCGCGTCGGATATCTTGACATCTTAATTCTTTTTAAACCAACGAATTAATTTAAAATGTCCAAAGCTCTCAGAATTAATGAATGATGAGAAGTAATTGAACTTTACACAAATAATATTTTCTCTCTTGGGGCCCAGGAACGTGCAGAAAAGAAGTTCAACAAGCCAAACCTACTTATCACAGTTTATTAATACGATCTCTGGAACGGCTGTACTAATCTGGCTGACATTTTTTAAGGAACCCAAGGGACCCTGGGCCGGGTTACATACGCTGAAAAAAAAAATTAATCTATTTTTTTACATTAATTTTTTTAATTCGAATTTATTTTTAATTTTTTTTTAATCAAATATAAACATTCAAAGTAAAGTGATTTGTGTCTAATTGGAAGAACTAAAAGGTAAACTGTGTTTTTTGTACTATGTTACATTACAATGACACTGAGTGTCAAACTAAAAGTAAAAGATGGCAATTTATGTCTTTCCTATAATTTATTGACATAAAATGACCATAGAGAATAGAATATATAGAGAGGAATTTACTAGAAAAAAGTGTAAAACGGCCATTTTGTTGTACTGTTTCCATACTGCAGGTGTACTTCACATGTTTATGCCATATAATCTGTTGGGCCCTGGAATATCATTTTATAGAAAATCTAAAATTATTGTTAAAAGAAAACCAAATTATGAAATAGGCTGGTTTCATAACTGACCAATGATCATTTTACATAGACTCTATGCCTTCCACTTTACAAACAATCATTTTCCGTTATAACTATAAATCAAATGATGTTTTTATTCACCTAATTCATTATATAGTTTATTTAACAGCTTTAAAAATTTCGAAATTGAAATGAATAGTCCAGAGCCCAAAACTTAAGACAGGGTATCGTTATGAAAACCAGTTTTAAAACCCGGGTTTTACGAATGGGGTTTTGTGAATATCAATATTTTTGTCATGAAATGTTATTTTTCAGTTTGTTTATATTCTCCATTTTTTTCGAATCTCATAAATCAAAATGTACACAAATGTTAAGACCCCAAAAAGGAAACTCGGGAGTTTCGTTCAACGATACTCTTTTAAATTTTGGGCTTAGGGAACATACTGTATTAATGTACTCTACTGCATATAATTTGTGAACATTTACATGATTTGTACACTTTGAACTCCCTTTCAGGCTGAAAGGGACTGAAAAAAATTCATACCGAGAGATTCTTTTAATTCCTCTCTATATATTCTATTCTCTATGAAAATGACACTGCACAGTGAACACTGCATCAGAATAAAGACTTAAGCAACCGCTTTATTTCTCAGTCTCAGATCATTTTCTGATATAAAAAAAAAACATGAAAACCTCCCTGTTTTGGAAAATAAACCAACAAGAATTTTCTAAATAGATAATAAATCGACGAATACCTATCTATCTATCTATCTGTCTATCTATCTATCTATCTATCTATATATCTATCTAGGCTATTGGAAAGGATGCCTCTGATGGTAAGCTGAGTAGAGATCAGTGGACGAATGTACTAATAGCAGCGGGAATACATAACTCAACGTAAGTGTACGTAAATAAAAGAAAAGTCACGCCACATGTACATTAGAATCAGACCTGATACAACCTGTACGGTCCTAGTTTGTACTGCCCGGTAAACCAACTATACTGGTAGACCTGATACAACCTGTACGGTCCTATAGTTTGTACTGCCCGGTGAACCAACTACACTGGCAGACATGTAGCAGGGTATGATAAAGTTGGCTCATAGTAAATGCCCTACTCCATAAAGGTTTCTCAAACCCGTATCTAACCAGGTACAATTTAGTTTCACTTAGCTATCAATGGCTAAACCAGTGGCCGAATTTAAAGAATTTGAGCGGCGGTTTAAATTTAAGCCGCGGTTTAAATATGGTTGGTTCCACTTAAAATTGTATCAAATGTTTCAAGATTTAAGCTGGCGCTTAATTTAAACCGAGTTTTGGCGGATTTAAACCGCGGCTCAAATTCTTTAAATTCCATCTCAGGACACAATCTCGTCAGTTATCATAATGTCAGGCACAACAATTGTGCAGTGTAAACAGACCCATTTGACTTTTGTTTAACTTATTGTTATAGTCATAGATTAATTAACCATAACAGATAAAACACGCTATGTCATCTTTTCAAGATTTAGGGTTTTTTACTCACAATAACCCTAAGGCAGAAGCCAAAAGGAGTTACGCACAAGCTCCTATAAGTGAGCCTGTTCTACGCTGTGCGTAACACCTTTGGGCTTCTACCTTAGGGTTATTGTGAACGAAAACCCCCTAAATCTTGAAAAGACAACATCTAGTCTTCTATGTGTTATTGTTAAATAATCTATGAGTATAGCTATTTGTTTTGTAAGAACATCAAATGAACTTTAGTATTGCTTTGATATCGTCTTTCTTTTCTACAGTTTTCTGGTTATCAGTGTAGCTATGTAGGCTGGTGCAACTTGTAAGTTGACACATCTAAACTTAAAGATTAAGAATTGGATATTCTTAATCCCGCTCCTTTAATATGAATATCGTCTGTGGAGCTTTTGACTTTCTTGATAATCCTCTCTCTTGGGTTTCAACCAATGAGGGTTCTCTTATTGAGTGTGTGTTAAATTGTCCAGCTTCTGATTGGCTGTTTGGTTGATGCAAACGATCAGTGTAGTGTAGTTATCCGAGCTGACCGGACGTGTCTTTGTGAGCTCCCGGATTAAACTGACCGACAACCCAACACCGGGTTAACTTATTCACATGTATACAGATACATTTATTTTAGCAATAAACGTTATCTTATCTTATCATCTGATTGGTTGAATCTGAGACACTTTAATGGATATAAAAAATAAAAGTCTGCAGAGTAACAAAATGATAAAATAAGCATTTATCTCGATATTCATAATTCTAAAGTTTTCAGCTCTGGTTAAATTTGCATTAACTAATAAGGCAATGTTCACGGGCAGCCGTAGTACATTTGATTTTCCGAGCCGGGTCAACCTTTCCGGTCCCAGTTTGTACTGTACCTAGCTCTATGGACAGGACTCGCCGGTGCAACAAGTTTGACGCGGTCAGACTTTATGCTTAATATAGGTTCAATTTACTTTTACTAAAGGGGCAGTCGAGGTGAGTTTGTTGAGTAAAAATACTAAGATTGAAAAGTAAATGCAAAGAAAATATTAATAATAAAAAACTTTGTTACCGAGAAAGTTGGTTACATATTATATAATAAATAAAGTATAAAAAATCAATTATACCGTCGGAATACAATATAAATCTTTTTTCATTTTTTGTTAATCCTGCACTGCGTGTTAAACAATATTATTTTCTCAACAATAACAATAAATTAGAAACTTGAAAGTCTAATGTAATATATACAATATATTCACTTCTAAAGCGTAGAAATAATCATATCTTGGGGGAGGGGGGCCGGAGGGGGATTGGTATTTTTATAATAGAATTCATTTTCCGAAAAACTCTTTTTTGTTATGCTTATCAAGGTGTTTTTAATATAAAAATATGCGAAATCATTTAGGTCTGAGAAATGAATTTTAATCAATCGGGATAAAATATTTTATTTCAATGGCCGACCAAACTTTGAAATTTCGAGATTTAATAATCCTTAGTTTAAAGGTAGACAATAGACAAGACAAAGGAATTGAGTTTTTGCCACAAACTCAAGTTATCTAATACCTATATCTAAGCAACTAGATGGTATAAACCTTTAATATTTCAAACTTATATTCTTTCATTTAACAGAATTCATAGTTTGAAATATCAAACGTATACGACATCGGAGTAAAAAGATATAGAGATTAGAAAATCAGAGTTTGTGGCAAAGACTCAATTCCTTTTGTATGATTTGCCAGCTTTTTAAGGTTTAAAAAGTAAGTCAAAACAGAAATTAACTTTGGCAAAGAAAAATTCTGGACCAAAACTTTTTTTACTGGTAAAAACCCGTAAAGAAAGCCCCCCCCCCCCCTCCCACCCCTGCACCCTCCGGTATCAATTTATAACGTTGAATAGATTAGTATTAAAGCTAATTTAAAAGTGTCTACTATATCCTATTAACCTGCTATATTACACAATATATTTCCTATATAATGTAAAATATATAATTTATTATTTATTGTAAAATCAAATACTAACGACCAATAAATAAAAAAATATCAACATAAATGTGAGTGACCTAAACTAAATTAAGCTTTCAGGCGCCTTAAACATTTTTTTTTGATTCAACTACTTTAATGAACTGAGCGCTCGATTCAAATTCTAATCTGCTGATCCCTATAGATCTTTAATATTTACAAATTGACTATTTGATTTATAATAATCAGAGTTCAGAGTTTGAAATATCAAATATCTTAGACATGAGATTTAAAAATATAAAGATTAGAATATTAAAGTTTATACTTTCTAAACATTATCTTAGCTTTCTTATGTTATCGGTTTAATGAAGTATTGTGGGCCCCATAAACTGCGAAAAAGGAAGACGATATTCATGTTTAATGTTGTTAATGTTGCAAATACTTTAACCTGTAGATTAAAAATCAAATCATTGAGTGAAACTATTTAAACTACATATCTGCATTGATTCAAGTTCATTTGGCTTTTTAAAATCAAAATTTGAGTTCAAAAGTCGTCTTTGTAATCCACTGTATACATTTGAGATTTATGTATTTTAAGGCTTTTGTATGTACTATTTCATTAAGAGGGAAAAAATCTATTAATGAAACAAAATTAGACCAAACTTTAAACATTAATCAAAAACCAAATATATAAGGACTACCGAGTGTATAAAAAGGAAAATGTTGAAATATAAATTTAGCTTTAGGACTTTTAAATTAAAAAGAAACTTGGTCCGAATTTAATGAATTTGAGAGACCGGTTCAAATCTTGATTTGAACCGGCGATAGGTAATTCAGCGACCTCTCCAATTCATTAAATTCGGTCTCAGATCACCCAACTCTTACTCCAGTTTTTCGGATCTGTGATATTTCAAATAATGATGCGAGATTTTAAGTTTCTTTGTTCTTGGGAGGATTAGAAGCTTTAATTTGTAAATTTGAATACCCTTTTTTATTGGGGGTTGGGGGGGAGGGGGGTCATAAAAAATAAAGGGGTTAATTTATTTTGAAATAATTATGAACATAAACGTTTCCTAAAATTACCTATCATACTATTTTTTCTCTCTATATCTCGCAGAAAAGTTCAGGACAAAATTTAATCCAAAAAAGCTTGATTGAACCTTCTCGATAAAGAGAAAATTGCTGTCCAAAAACTTCATTACACTGCGAACCAGAATAATTATAGTGCTTTAAATAGTTATTTAGAAGTGAATATATCTATATAATAAAACAAGACATTCATATATATGTTCCCTCTGGCCAACAATACGGCTGGACTGAATGGGCTGGCATTTTTGTAGGCACTCGTGGGTAGCCTGGGGCTAAAAAATTCGATTTTTTCCAAATTTTTAGACAAATTTTAACACATTTTTTTCCACGGGTAACGCCGGGCTCTTCAGCTATTTATATATTACATTAGACTTTTAATTTTCTAATTCATTGTTATTGTTCAGAAAATTAATATTATTCAACACGCAATGTAGGGTTGATGAAAAATGAAAAAAAAAGATTTATATCGATGGTATAATTGATTTTATATATTTTTTGGTATCTAATATATAACCAGCTCTCTCGGTAACAAAGTTTTTTATTATTGTTATTAATGTTTTCTTTGCATTTGTAATTACTTTTCAATCTTAGTTTTTCGAAGTACATTGCTACATTTGAAACAGAAACATATTGCGTAAGAGAAGAATTAATCGATGAAAATGATAATATTTGTTGAGTCTATATAAATCCCTTTTTTTTGCAAAATTGCCGTATTAGTGAATGTAAATCAGAGCTGAAAACTTTAGAA
Organism: Eurytemora carolleeae; assembly: GCF_000591075.1. NCBI lineage: Eukaryota > Metazoa > Arthropoda > Copepoda > Calanoida > Temoridae > Eurytemora > Eurytemora carolleeae. The sequence goes on from NW_019396510.1 coordinate 173,232, forward strand.
TTTAGAATCGAGCTAAATTCTTGAACTCCTCTTTTTGTTAATCTGCAAACACTATTATGATCTTTATTTTAATATACATTAAAGTATCTAAACTTCAACCAATCAGGTGTTACGCGCATGCGGCATAAAACAGAACTCCCTCTGGAGCATGCGCGTAACTCCTTTTGGCTTCTGCCTCAGGGTTATTGTGAACAAAAAAAACCCTACATCTTGAGAAGACGACATCTAGTATTCTATCTGTTATTGTTAATAACTTGAATCGACTTCCTTTTCTAGAGATTTCTGGTTATCACTGTAGCAAAGACAAGGTACTAATGAAAGGAAAGTTAATTGCGGTTGTGTATACTCTGCGTACATATTGAAACCAGTTCTCTCTGGGCGGAATTCGTAAACAAGAATAGATGCATCTTGTGTTTGTCTAGTATCCGAGGAGGAACAAAGCATTTAATATTGATAATTTTGATAATTGACATAATAGTTTCCTATGACAAGAATATTTCATCGATGCTGCAACATCCGTCTTGTGTTTACTTTTCCGCTCAAAGACAGTTCACTGCAGTACAAAATATGCGTACACCTCTGATACAACTTTCCTTGCATTAGTACCTTGAGGTAAGCCAACTATATTATACCCTGCTACATGTCTACCAGTGTAGTTGGTAAACCGGGAAGTACAAACTATAGGACCGTACAGGTTGGTTCAGCTCAGATTGTAATGTACATGATTTGAATGTGACTTTGGAATATTCTGAAATATTCTGGGAATATTCTGAAATATTTTGGGAATATTCTGGAATATTCTGGAATATTCTGGAAATAGTCTTTTATGCTGGAAATATTCTTGAATGTAAGAAACTATTATATTGCAATATTTGTAGCTGAGCCTAGCTTTAATCTTGCATGGTTATGTCTAGTTATGGTTTTATCAAGATTATAAAATCTACTCAACCAAACCAAACCAAATATTTAAATTTAATCAACCCCCACCCCCTTCATTTTATGTTAAGGGTAAAAGATCCAAATCAAGGAGTAAGGGAGTTGGACTTAAGAATGCTTCATTTCAATCTTTTCTTAATCTACAGATTAATTTGTTCTTTACAGAAGCCAATCAGAGGCCAGGGAATTTTGCTCTGAACCAATGGGAGAATAGAAAAATTAATATCCAAATTCAAGCGATCTTGCAGATTCTTCTTAAAATTTAAAAGTGCCCATTGTAGATATTGAGATCAACTGAGCGCGATCAACTGTGGGTAATCATGCATAAAAATTCCCAAGGAGAATTGAATACAAGGAGGGGGAAATAGGGTTTCCGTACACTTTGCTGTGACGTATTTGGACTGCTGGAGAACTAGTTTTTGCGTAAAAACAATAATAAAGGCAGCCGATCTAATGTAAACAAACATGAGTTAGTATACGGTGAATCTTCATCTAACGCCAGAGATCCACCAAATGTCTGTTTATCATTTGTGTTATTGTTTACAATCTTTATTATTGTTGTTACGCAAAAACTAGTTCTCCAGCAGTCCAAATACGTCACAGCAAAGTGTACGGAAACCCTATTGCCCACTCCTTGTATTCAATTCTCTTTGAAAATTCCCAGCTTTGTTCATATTGCCAATAATACTCTATCTCAATGTGACTTGTGTGTCAACAATACACATGTACTGTAGGTCAATAGATGAATTTTAAGCATGTACCGACATAGATCTGAACTGCTCTGAAAAGTGGCATCGATTTTTCAGACTGGTTCGAGTTTGAAGTGTCGCAAAGCCTTTAACCCTTTCCATTACCCCCCCTAACTCCCTTTTTTTAAACGATTATAAACTGGTTTCGTGTCTTAAGTTAGTTCATTGTACATGTGTACCTTATTTCATAGATAATATGTTTTTTCCAATTTATTCCTAACTAATTATAAAATTGAAACTTTGGAAAAAGTTTTATTGTTCAAAGAATACTGTTTTTAAAGGGACAGACCGGCTATGTAAGGTAGTTAAACTGAGTATGCAGTGTTGTGGAAAAATTCTTTAGGCTTCATTTGAGACATAAAAACGTTTCCACGGTGTATAATTACTGAGTTTGAGTGCATAGTTAACGTTTAAAATCATGTATTGGGTGGGTACGTTTTCAGAATCGGTTTTTTAATTATTAAATAATGACTACGAAAAATAAAGAAAAAATTATACAGTAAACTAATTAGAATGTTAGGAACACATTCCTCAAAAGAAATTTGTTAATAAATCAATGTTAGAATCAATTATTTCGTTTCCATCATTATATTGTTAATTTCTTATTTCCTATGAATTTATTCGCAGATTTCTACAAATTCTTCAAATGTCGTCTTATCAATTAAAATTCCAGAAAATCTGCAGAAAATCTTTGTGAATAATCAGCGATTATAGAAAGTAATAATTGAATACGATTACTTATTTTTGATGATAAGATTAATTTTTATTTTCTCAACCTGTTCCTAAACATCTAATTATTTCACTGTAGAATTTTGTTTACATTTTTTGTGTCGTTATTTAATAATTTAAAAACAATTCTAAAAACGTCTCCACTATCCACCCAAAAGTACGATTTTGAACGTCGACTTTGCGCTCAAACTCAGGATTTACAGATCTTTAAAAAGTTTTATATGTCTCAAATGAATCCTTAAGAATTTGTCCACAACACTGCATACTCATTTCAACTACCTTACAATAGGTCTGTCCCTTTAAAATCATTTCTTTATTTATTGCACAATCATCATAAATTTCATTTTCCACGGGCAACTCCGGGCCCTTCACCTAGTTTATTATACAATCATCAATATTTAGAAATTACCTGTCTAAAAAAATATTTACTGATCGCTTAAAGGAACTGAGGGCATTATTCATTTATATATTGATGGAAGGTTGAACCAACCCAGAGATTGAAAGTACTTTTCCGTAAATATATTTTTACAATGTCCTTATAGTAATAAAACAAAATAATATCAAATAAAACAGAATCATTTAAAGAAAAACAATTTATAAAATATAACGGTTAAAATGCTTACCTCGAGTAGCTGGTCAACTGAGCTGGGAACTTTTGAATGGTGCATATCGGGATTAATGCTTGATCCACTCTTTTTCTTCATCTCGAGATTAAATATGGCTTGATCTCCTCTTGTTATTAATCTCCAGATTAATTAACCGATCGGGATTAAGGATATCCTATTCTAAAGTTTTCAGCTCAGATTAGATTTATAGAGTGACGTATCTCATTCACAAGAGTACCATTGAAATTTAAATACTTTTGACGGACTTATCCTTATATATTTACAGAACTTTATTTACAAGCTGAGTTTTAATTTTAGGAAATATAAATATGTACTTCCTAAAAGTCGCCGAAAATAAATATTTAAATTCGAATATTTTAAATCCTCTCTGCCCTCGATGATCGATCAGTGTCATTCGAAATTACGCTTACAGTCCCTTTGAATTATTCCAAATGCATGTAATTATTTGAATTAATTTATTTCCATTATCATGCCAAATGTTGTGTATACATTATAAATACATTATTATTTTTTTTTCAATTGAAATTATTTTCCCTTTTGTCCGAGCGACATAAAAAGAACTATACACGGAGCTAGGCCTACTTACAATAAACTTATTTTAACATTTTTATTTATTTTAATGGTAAATATTCAATTCTTAAAGGAAATTAGTTTTTTCTGTTTTCAAAAAAATTGATATATATTGCTGTGCCGCGGCCCGCCCGTGCAAGCTTCATTATAAGAATTAAATTCGTTTCTAAACAAACCAATTTTGTGAATGGTGATAAACTTTACGGAGTAATAAAAAATTAATTCAATTTTCAGAAATGAAAAATAGTAAGATATAATGTTTTCTGTTTTGTGTAAGCTGAGAATTAAACTGAATCCTTCAAAAAAAAGTTTTAAATTGGAAAATAACTGTTATTGAGATGTTTCAAAAAGAGCATTTAAAAATTTTACCCTCCTGACATTAGGGTTTCCATTCGCAAAACTTTTGCGCATTTTTTGCGGAACGAAACGCAAAATTTTTCTTTCTTTGCGCATCAGTTTTGCGCGAAAAAAACAACAATTTGCGCAATCATTCGCAAAAGTCATTTCGCGCAAATCAAACTCAAGTTTTGCGCAATTCCGCAATTTCGTGAAAATCAAACGGTTGGTGACGGTGTGTGTTTCTTAGAATTCAATTCTGGAAAAATCTTGTTTTGGAATGTCTTCCTATTGGTCACTTTTACATAATTGACCAATGACAGTTAAGAAGAGTTCAAATCTCACAATTTTCTCGACAATTTTATTATTTTAGTTTTGGACAGGCATATTTCCTAAAAGTGGATTCTTCAGGCATTGGTTACTTTCTTGCATTATTTTATATGAGATTAAAGATTTAAGAATATAATTCATACTTGATTAGGCAAAGCTTTTAAGGGTCACTTGAAATTATTTAATAGGATTAAAGTCTTGCCAAGTTTCACACTCTCTAATTTCTATTTTATTAATTTTGGTCCCTTAATATAAACTTTTTGTAACTGGAAGTAACCAATTGAGTGTAGTATAATCGTTATTATACTCGTATGTTAATATTTTTTTTTATGTATGGAATAAATCTTCAGTTGTTTAATTCTAAGGTTTGAATATCAATTTTTGACAATTTGCCTAAAAAGTTACATTTTGCGCAAATTGCGCAAAAAAATTGCGCAAAACTAAAATTTCGTTTTATGCGCAACTTTCGCAAAAAATATTTACAGTTTTGCGCTAATTGCGCAAAAAAAATAGCGCAAAACCGCGCAAAACTCATTGCGCTTCATGCGCAAAAATAGCGCAAAAGTGCGCAAAAGATTTAGCCATTTCGTGGAAACCCTACCTGCCATCTTTCCCACAATTTTACTCCCCAAATGTTAATTGTTCAATACCTATAAAGTAGTGATCTCTGTTTGTTTGTTTATCTGTTAGTTTGTTGATCAAAACTCATGAACCCCTGGAGCGATTTGCCTCATGTTTTAATTGTTGAACTCTGTATAACCACGAAAATGCTCTTAAAAATTCTAAGTTGATTAGGGCGACTTTTTGAAAGTTAAGTTTCCAGTTAAAGCTGGGTTCCTAAGCTAAAAATATATAATCTGGGATTTATATACAATATACATAGCTTATATAACAATAATAAATGTGATGCTTTCTTTTTGAATTCTTACAATTTTTCTGTTGTTATAGGGAGGAAGTGCATAAGAGCTTTGAGACTAGAGTGCTAGAAAATGGCAGGTTTGAAATCTAACATTTTATAAATTCAAATTTTACATTATCAAATATCTATCTAGACATGTTACCGAAATCAATATCCAATATTGAGAAAGTGTCATCAAGTGTGTGTTTGTAATTCGGTTGACCTCAAATGCATTCAAATGATCATTTTTAGTCGTGGAAACTCTTTTTACAATCTTGTTTAAAGAATTTGTTGTCGTAAAAAGGAAGTTTTATATATCCATGGCCATGAGGGAACAAAACTATGTTCAACATGATAAACAAATTAAAGTCAATAAAGTGGCCACCCGGGACAATAAAGTTGCAGTCGAGACAATAAAATTGCAGCCGGGACAATAAAGTTGCAGTCGAGACAATATAGTTGCAGCCGGGACAATAAAGTTTCAGTCGGGACAATAAAGTTTCAGTCGGGACAATAAAGTTGCAGTCAAGAAAATATAGTTGCAGCAGGGACAATAAAGTTGCAGTCGAGACAATAAAGTTGCAGCCGGGACAATAAAGTTGCAGTCGGAACAATAAAGTGGCCAGCCTGTAGTATGAGGTGCCTTGCCGTGACAATAAATTGGACAGCCATGACAAAAAAAAAGTGGGCAGCCACGACAATAAAATAGTCAGCAAGGACAATAAAGTGGTCAGGCAGGGCAATAAATTGGTTAGCCGGGACAATAAAGTGGCAAGCTGGGACAAAAATAAAAGAGGAATCCAGGACAATAAAAAAGCCAGCAATGACAATAAATTGGCTAGTCGGGATAATAAAGTGGCCAGCCGGAACAATAAAATGGGTTTTGACCAAATTTTCATTAAGTTAAGATAAGATGTAAATGATAAATACATTTAATATGTTTAGGCTCTCCTTTGAAGAATTCATGGGAGAAGAGTCCAGAGCAGAACGACTCTTTAAGCTCATGGATAAAGATGGCGACGGATTTGTTACAAAAACGGTAAATTTTAACTTTATTTTTATACAAACTATAGGTGCAAATGTTTATTCAAGAACTGTAATCTAACTCTCCATTGATAGAGTGGCATGTCCGATTCATAATGATACTCTTAAAAGCTTTTTCTGATAAAGTGTGAATAGATATCAATGTTATTGCTTTTACAAACTGCTCATTAATTATCATTCTTAGTTTCTCTTCAAAAGTGACTTGCTTATTTCTGGCATTAGGAAAAACAGAGAATTAAATATGGTGAAGCTCTATAACCGAAGTTATTTTTCACATTATCGATCAGGATAATGTTTCAACAGACAATTGTGAATCGGGCGTGTCCTTTCTTAAATGGAGGGTCGCTTAAAATTTCAAAATCAGTCCCTTTGATTTGTACCAAAACCAATCTCTGAATACCTGAAAACTAATAAGTTCCTTTCTTATTTGTTAGGAAAGAACAAAAACGGAATTATAATATAATTAAATCTAGAAAATGGTTTTCCCCCTACCCTGGGGACTCCTGTCCCCCTCCATCCAGGAGAGCCCCCCCCCTCCCCCTGTAAATCCTTAGGGGTTGGATTAATGTATAATTGATGAGTTTTCTCATATTAATGGAGAATTAATTCAGGAGTTCAGGGAGGTCTGTAAGAATCTCAATAGAGAGCAGGTAAAAACCTAATTTCTTACAGGGGTTTATATTTTTCTTTCATAAAAACCACATTTCTTGCAGGGGTGTATATTTTTCTTTCATAAAACCACAATTCTTACAGGGTTATATATTTTTCTTTTTTAAAACCACATTTCATGCAGGGGTATTTTTTTTTCTTTCCAATAAACCACATTTTTTACAGGGTTATATATTTTTATTTTATAAAAACCACATTTCTTGCAGGGGTATATATTTTTCTTTCCTATAAACCACATTTCTTACAGGGGTATATATTTTTCTTTCATAAAAACTACATTTCTTACAGGGGTATATATTTTTCTTTCCTATAAACCACATTTCTTACAGGAGTATATATATTTTTTGCCTCTTGCAAACATTTCTATCAAACTGTTGAATAGGAAGACGACATTTCAGCATTCTTATTGGTTTTTACTGTTTATTGTTTCCATAAAGCAAATAATTTTACCAGAAGCTTAAACATGAACATTGAACAAGTGATAAAGTAAAATCATAACTTGAGATTTAAAGTAATTTTCTTATTATGGAGTGTTATGGGTCTCACATTTCTATGAAAAATAAATATATCCCTGTTTGTTTATACATTTTCCGCCATTTTCCTCCAATTTCTTTTGCTATTTCGCTTTTATTTCTTGTGATTTTAGTGTTTTTGGCATCTCTTATCAATTTTCTTTTTTACAGTCTTATTCAAATTTTTTCTTCATTTTCTTTTATAGTTTTTCCTACTACTTTTCTTTTTCATTTTAAAGTTTGCTACTTTTCTTTTTCATTTTAGAGTTTACTACTTTTCTTTTTCATTTTAAAGTTTACTACTTTTCTTTTTCATTTTAGAGTTTACTACTTTTCTTTTTAATTTTAGAGTTTACTACTTTTCTTTTTAATTTTAGAGTTTATTACTTTTCTTTTTAATTTTAGAGTTTACTACTTTTCTTTGTCATTTTTAACCTATTTTGCTCTTTATGTTTTTTTCAGTTTCATAATTTCCTTTTTTCTTACTTTTTTATATTTGTTTCTCCTTCTTTATTTTTTTTTCACAGTCTTATCTTTTTCGTGCTTTAAGTAATAATTATTAGAATTTTAAAGTTCTTCTAGCATTTTAATTTTCTTTTTTTCTGATGATAGCTGGGACCACATTTAATCAATAGCAAAACATGGTTTAACTGCCCAGACATGGTTCAACCACTTATCTTTCTGAACAAGAAAAGTGGTCTGCATGGTTCATCTACTTTTTCTTACTTTTAAAAATTCTTTTTTTTTACATATCTTTTTTATATTATTTCTATCCAACTTAAGCTAGATTTTACAAATACTTTGAAATCAAATAATCCAGTTCAAATTTTCAGATTGACTTGGCTTTTAAGAAGTTTGATCAAACAGGAAATGATAAGTTGAATTTCCGCGAGTTTTGTGACATGATGAACAAGCGAACTAACAGCACAAAAAAAGGCAGTGAAACAGCCACAGCAAATCCATCAAACTCATCATCTCATCATGCGCCTGCGCAGTAAGAGGCGACCCATGAAAAATCACTTGGCAAGAGAATTTTTTTCAGATCATCCTGTATTTACAGGGTGCCATCAACGATATACAATTTGGTGACAGAAATATCTTTTTCCTTATACCCAAACATTACAAGTATAAGTGCACCACAGCTTTTCTAATAGATGACTGGCGGATTTCTACATCAACAACAATGAAAAAGTAAAAAACGCACTATAACGTCGGTTTTGCTCAAATAGAAGCTGAATAGAAAATGGGTCCTACGGAAAATTATTCCAAAACTCTGCAAACAAAATTCAGTTTGACACTGAATTTACCTGTGAAATAAGAAGACGACATTTTGGCAATCTAATGTGTTTATGATGTTGATATAAAGCAAACAATTTAAACAAAAATCTACGAATGAAATGAAATGTGTCTGGCTACACTGCACAATTGCTGTGTTTCATATTCATTGATCTTTTCAAAATCATAACTTGAGTTTTACAGTCGTCTTTCTATTTTCTGGGTCCCAGTGTTCACATCACAGTTGAAGACAGATGATAAGTTTTAAATTGCAAACTGGGCATAAAATTAAAAAGTTGGCTTAAAAATCCAGGAAATCATTTTAAATGTATGCTTTGATTATTTCAGAAATTATTAAAGTATTGAATGCACTTCAGGTTGATTTCTGTCATCTTTTATAATCCAAAATATACTGGCGACCACAGTATGAAAGTAATATAGAACTTTTTAGACATATTTCATCAATTTATTTCAAGCAAAGAAAAAAAAGACAACTTTCATATTGTTATGCAAATATTTCTTTTTTTAATAAAGGTATATTCAAAAAAATAATTAAACACATAAGTGGTTTAAAAATTATAACCTATGTTTTGGAACTTGCAGAATCTAATGGGCCAACAAGATACTATAGACCCATAAAATTGTAGAATGGAAGACGACTGTCAGATTCAAATCATGATTTTACGTACTCCATGAACATGAAACATGGCAAATGTTAAGTGTACGTAAAAAGACTCATTTCACTTAATGAATAAATTCTAGGCAACTGGTAAAACTATTAGCTTTATAACAACATCAAAAATGCATACATGTGATTGCTCAAATCACATCTTTTTATTCCACTGTTTTATGTACACCACTGTATTAGAAAATGCTTGAAAATTTTTCTCTTTAACAGTATTATTTACACGTGTGAAACAACGGTGTGTTTTTTTTTCTAAACATTTTTGTGATTTCATCAGTTGGCAAATCACAATGAAATCAAAACCACGTGTTAAGTGAATAAAACTCCATGTTTTCTGTTATAACAGTAAAAACCAGAACAGTGAAATGAATGTCGCCTCCTTTTGAATTTAGAAATGATTTTAAAGATCTTGTAGCTAGCAATTGCTGCAACTGGTTTCTAAAACAGTTTAGGGCATTGTTAAGAAATAAATTGCTCAGCGACATTTCACATTTTCTAAATAAAAGTAGAAAAAGACAAGAATTCCAATTTTTTCTGGTTCTACTTGTTTTAGCGACAATATGTCTCATTAGACTGCTTTTTTAAATTTATTAACAAAACAAATAATTGTAGAAAATAATATATTGTTAAAAATTCCTGCACATCCGGCCTTTCCTTATTTCTCCCATCCTTTATAACACTCTCCCCTACTTTCCCCAACCCTCCACTAATTCCCCACACCCTCCCCTACTTTCCCACAACCTTCACTAATTTCCCCACCCTCCCCTACTTTCCCACACCCTTCACTATAATTTCCCCAACCCTCCACTAATTCCCCACACCCTCCCCTACTTTCCAACACCCTCCCATATTTTTTTACATCCTCACATAACTTCCCATATTCCGAATTGGTTAGGATATCTAAGATTAACGTCGTAAAAATATATTAGCAAGCACTACTTCTTTGAGTCATTTATACCTTTAAGGTGATGCATGCTCATTTTTTTCTGACTTTCTGATCACAAAATATTTCTACTCTGTACTCTGTAACCCAGAATGTAAACTGTTAAAAGGTGTTTATTTTATACTAAAGGTGCAGGGATAGGGTTTGTGTACATTTTTCAGATGACGTATTCGAAGAATCGTTCAGAAACTTGTTTAAGGGGAGTGTTTGCGACAAATGAAAAAGGTAAATAATCAACTCAGGAAATTTTAACCTTTTTTTTAACAATATTTGTTATTTTTTTGTCAACACTAGTTCTTAGAGCAGTCTTAATACGTCATACCCCTATACCTCTCAACTTTAGTGTAAATACCTTTAAAACGTTAATATTTATGTATATCTGTACTGTACTGTAGTGTGAATAGTAAGTGTACATGAGTGCTATTTATACCTGAAGCCGCCTTTAAAAAAGCATCTTTCTAATCAAACTTTTAATTTTCATATTTTCAAGGCTTCTTCCTTCTCCAGATTCCATATCATATTTACAAAATATTCTGTATATCATAATATCAGTGTTAAATAAAGTTTAAAATTCCCCTCTGATAAGTATTATTAATTACTGTAGCAGAAGTGCCCGGCGTCGCCCTTGGTCTTGCTGTATAACACTATCCTTTTTGGACTTACATTTTCTCTATATATCGAAGGTTCTCGATAAAGAGAAAATTTCTGTCCAAAAACTTGATAACACTGCGAACCAAAATAATAGTGTCATAAATAGTTATTTTAATTAAGGAGTCTTCTTTTTGAATCGGGACAAAATTGGCTATCCATGTAGGCAATAAGGAAAGAGTAGGGTTAAATCTAAATTAGATAAATTTGTGTGATTTCGAATTTTTCTGAAAGTCTTCTTTAGAACATCGATTACGTTAATTTTTATCAACAAACGCGTGTTTTCAATTCTTAAATGTAATTTAATTTATTATTAAACTTCTATTATAAATAAAGATATAATACAACAGAACTTTCTTTGCCTTTACTACTTTTGATAAAAAAACATAAATTGTGATTTTTCAATAACAAATCTTACGGGCATATTTACAATCGCAATAACCACAATTTTTTAAAACTTGAACTATTATAATTCAACCAACGTGAAACGAACCGATAAAAATAAAGGTCAAAAATGGGTTAAAAAAAGTTTAACTATCTATGTCTTTCATCTATTGAATTGTAGAAAAGACCCTGATCGAACAATAGTATCGAAGGTTGGTTTGTAAAAAAAACATGCTTAATTAGGAATATTTCTCAATATTGCAAGCAAGAACCATATATTGATGATAGATAGATGGATATTTGGATATTGCCAAATAAACATTGTATCACTGTATATATATTTACATATCAATATCATACTACATTGGTATATATATATATATATATATATATACACAAATGAATATATATATTTTTGAATATATGTATATATATACACAATGAAATCAATACAAAATAACAATGCCAAGAATAATTAAGTTACGATCTATAAAGTCTACAGATTCTAAGATTTTTGAAAAAATAAAAAAAAACAGGCCTTTTTATTCGTTTAAAGAGGACTTTACACATAAATCCTAGAGAGCCTTCGTTTACATCTGGACATATCGGAGTCACAACGTTTTTTTTTCAAATCAAAATTAAGGTAGAAATCGTCATTTTTTTCAATCTTAAAAAGTAATAAATCCTGATAAAAATAATCCAATTTTAATATAAAAAGAGGTAAAGCTTCATTATTTTACATTAAATTGAATTCACATTTTTCCTCTACTAATACATAATCTAGTTGTACACTAATGCATAATCTAGTTGTACACTGATACATAATCTAGTTGTACACTAATACATGATCTAGTTGTACACTGATACATAATCTAGTTGTACACTAATACATAATCTAGTTGTACACTGAATCATAATCTAGTTGTACACTAATACATAATCTAGTATGAAACTATTATATTTAGACTTTTCTCTCGTACATTCATATCGTAAACTTATAAATAAAACAACATTTTCAGGTCGTCATTATACTTAACTATTCTGATGACAACTTGTACTGTTTACGCTTTAAAGTTTTGCATCTTGTATTATTAATTTTTACAACTAAACTTTTATCAAATTTTGCAAATTGTGCATGCAGTGAAGATAATAGAGATAACTAAAGTTAATATCCCCCCCCCCTGCCTTTCCTGCATGGGCTAGTAGGAACCCCCTCCCCTTGACATCTAAGCATACTGCTACGTGTCCCATTAAACAATGGGGTTAGTACCGAACAGTCTGGTTAGCATCGAACAATGTGGTCAGGATAATACAATGTGGTCAGGATAATATAATGTGGTCAGGATAATACAATGTAGTCAAAATAATACAATGTGGTCAGGATAATACAATGTGGTCAGGAGATAATACAATGTGGTTAGGATAATACAATGTGGTTAGGATAATACAATGTGGTCAGGATAATACAATGTGGTTAGGATAATATAATGTGATTAGCACCAAACAATATAGTTAGGAGCAAACAATGTGTTTACCAATATAGTTGAAACCAAACAATATAGTTAGGACCAAATAGTGGGGTTAGCGCAGAACAATGTGGTTAGGACCAAACAGTGTAATTAGCACTTATTAATGTGGTTAGCATAAAACAATGTGGTTAGAACTTTAGTTAGGACCAAAAAATATGGTTAGCACCGAACAGTGTGGTGAGCACTGAATAATATAGTTAGCACCGAACAATGTGGTTAGAACTATAGTTAGGACCAAACAATAAACATAGTTAGAACCAAACAATATAAAACAATATACATAGTTAGGACCAAACAATATAAAAAATATACAAAGTTAGGACCAAACAATATACATAGTTAGGACCAAACAATAAACATAGTTAGAACCAAACAATATAATACAATATACATAGTAAGGACCAAACAATAAACATAGTTAGAACCAAACAATATAAAACAATATACATAGTTAAGACCAAACAATATAAAACAATAAACATAGTTAGGGCTAAACAATATGCATAGTAAGGACCGAACAATAAACGTAGTTAGAATCAAACAATATAAAACAATATACATAGTTGGGACCAAACAATATAAAACAATATACATAGTTAGGACCAAACAATAAACATAGTTAGAACCAAAGAATATAAAACAATTTACATAGTTAGGACCAAACAATATACATAGTTAGGACCAAACAATATACATAGTTAGGACCAAACAATATACATAGTTAGGACTAAACAATATACATAGTTAGGACCAAACAACATACATAGTTAGGACTAAACAATATACATAGTTAGGACCAAACAATATACATAGTTAGGACCAAACAATATACATAGTTAGGACCAAACAATAAACATAGTTAGAACCAAAGAATATAAAACAATTTACATAGTTAGGACCAAACAATATACATAGTTAGGACCAAACAATATACATAGTTAGGACCAAACAATATACATAGTTAGGACTAAACAATATACATAGTTAGGACCAAATAATATATATAGTTAGAACCAAACAATATATATAGTTAGGACTAAACAATATACATAGTTAGGACCAATCAATATACATAGTTAGGACCAAAGAAAAGCATGGTTAGCTTCTAACTGTTAGTTTGGCGTAAAGCTATAAAATGACAAGGAAACTGCTGAACAAGGCAAACTACTGAAACACGGAAGAAATTAAAAGCAGAAGAAACACAAAAACTTTTCCAGATAAACTTTCTTCTGCTAAATACAAACTTAGAAAACTTTCCACTATTTCCATTCTTGAGAAAAGAGTGAAGATTTTTTTTATTAAACAGCCTGGATTTAAATTTTCACAACGTTTATCTATTTAGGAGTAAGAGCTTGCAATGTAAGGATCACTGTTCAGTGTGCAAAGATAGTTTCTTGAAATGATGTTCAGCTGTTGATAGGATTTCCAACGTAAGAGGATTTTTACTTGCGCGCAATTTCGGACACTGTAATTTCCGCGCAATTCCGCACAAATCCGCGCTATACGACAACAGTTGCGCGCAATTCCGCGCAACGGAATTCCGATAGGAAACCCAGCTGCTGCTTAGTTTTCCAATGCGTATTAATATGTATCTTTTAAAAAGTTGCTTGTAAATACTTAGTGATACGAATAAGCCGATTCAGTGAGAGGAATATTTTTCCTTATGTTTATTTGTTTAGAAAATCATTCCTTATGTTTATATCTGCAATGTGTAGACCATTCTGGATCCATCTTTATAAAATATCTATTTTATATGTTCCAGATGTAATAATCTGAATTATTATGATTGTTGTTATTAACATTATTAAATTATTATTATTATTATAATTATTATTATTATCATTATTATTATTATTATTATAACCAGTATTAATGTTTTGATGAACATACATTTTGTGATGTATTTAAGCACTTAAGGGAACTGTACACGTAATTTCATGAGACCTTTTATTTCTAGAGTGGGTTGATTCCCACACTGGTTTCTGGTTCCCATAAAAGTTTTGTCTGATCAAGATTAGATAAGAGTTCCATGTTTTACTTTGAGAATTGGATTATTTTTAGTTCTAGTGTCTTTTGAAATTGACTTGTAGATTTTCGCTGCAGAAACAATGGCGAAAATTATCAGAATTAAACACTTTTCAAACTAAAAATCGACGATATCTTCCAAATATGGGTTGTGAATAAATGTAGAAGGTCATTTAAAATTATAATAACAGTCCCTTTAAAATTCATTATCTTACAACGCCCACTCTTAAAATTAGAAAGCATAGATTCCCCCCCCCTCCTCTACTCTACCCCTTCTTATATATAGAATATTTTCGTACAATATTCTATCCTAGTGTTGCTGGAAAATATCAAAAATTTATCAAGGTTTAAAAAGAATTATTCAAATTGTTTGCGAAATTACTGGTAAGAGTTTGTAAACTCGTAGCTCCTCGAGTTTTGACTAAGTATTTGAGAAAAGCAACTTTAGTTGGTTAAATATTAGAAATTCAAAACATTTACACGTTCTTCTCAATGGAGACTTTAAGAAGGAAATAAAATAAATAGATTTTATAACTTAGATACACGTTAAGACGGCATTGTTTTACATGCTGGAGTTTGACGTGAAACAATTTTCTTTAGTTTGACGTGAAAAATGAAGCAGATTAAAGGGACTGTCCTTGTAAATTCAAGTGGCTTTCCATTTAAAGAGGGGCATACTCGATTCACAATATACAATGAATACAATCATAACGCTTGCTATTGATTATCACTTGCATTTACAAAAGTGAGAACCATAAATCTGTGGAATAGGAAGACGATTTTCTGACTAAAGTGTTGACTATAAATAGTCGAACAAACATAAACAAAGTAATTGCGCAGTGTAAACAGACCCATTTCACTTATAAGTGATAAAATAATATCTCTAATTGCTTTGTAATAACATCAATTACTTATAATTGTTGCTATAATGTCATCTTTCTATTCCACCGTTTTTAGTTCTTATCGTACTACTCGGCGTTGCCCCCACGCACTAATTTGTGTGGCTGTCTCACTGCTGTCAATAGTGCAACGCGGCTGTCTTCCCTCTGCTGTATCATTTTAATTTCAAAAAGCTACCAATATTTAGTAAAAAACTACCTCCTGCTCCTATACATTTCCCATTCCCAGGTTTGGGTCATGAATAGGGGTACAGTTTACTAGTGCACACTGCACACTGCACACTGCACAACATAGTTTAAGAGAGATAGAGAGTGAAAGTTTTTGTTTAAACATATTAAGATAAAATTAGCACTTGAGCTTTTTATAGGTACGTATCCTAGCTCAGACTGTAGAAACATTGTAAGAAGTATTGGTTACTATTTAAGCAATGAAGCAATTTTTTACTTTTTACCCTTTCAACCTGATTCAATTAGATTTTTGATATTTTAAAATATGAATTATGCTAGATTGAACCAAGAAATATATAGACCAGGAACCGCCGTATATGTACTGCAGTGGGAGAAGATCAAAACAAAGATTTCAGGGGCAACGCATCATATTGTGCGGGGAATAAGAATATATTGCTATTGTAGGTATGAATATCATAATTTATGAAGCGCGCTCTGCTACTTATAATCGTGCGAATAAATTATTTAGAGGCAAGAGATGGAAATTATATTAACCAAGATTGTCACAATGTGAAACGATATTTTTAAAAATTGTTTGAATATAAAAGCAAAGGAAAAATTACAAATAAAAAGAAACGCGTTCTCCAGTTTAGTGATTGATAATTGTAACATTTATTTAAGGAGATTTAATCGACAGAAGAAAAAAAATCAAATCAAATTGGTTCAAGAATTTTTTTGCAAAAAAAATCCTCATTATTTGCGCATTCAATACTTAACGATACTGTATACTTAAATTTAAGTAACTTTGATTCACAA
This sequence comes from Eurytemora carolleeae, assembly GCF_000591075.1. Taxonomy (NCBI): domain Eukaryota; kingdom Metazoa; phylum Arthropoda; class Copepoda; order Calanoida; family Temoridae; genus Eurytemora; species Eurytemora carolleeae. The sequence continues at coordinate 190,003 of NW_019396510.1, forward strand.
CAGTACATTTACACACTTATTTGGGGACACATGCACTTTCATTTATATTTCATTTATATAGCATTGTATACTGTTCAAACGTAAATAAAACATAAAAACATAAAATCCGGGAAAACATTAAATCATTTACATTTTAATACATTTATTTTAGTCGTTTCATAAATTTATTTTTTTAAAAGCATATCTACATCCATATCTACATGCTTAAACATTTTATTAGCATAGTTCTAAAACATAAACATAAACATAAACATAAACTGTTTGTTAAAATGTTTTTACATTCTTCTTACTGCTTTCGTTTAATGTTCCGCTAAGTTATTTTCAGTTTGCTAAAAAATCTATCATTCACTAAAAGTTTAATCCAATATCTCTTCGTCACATCCTCTCACGAGGCCAGGAACTTCAGCATTTTTTGCAATAATTCAGCGTACAGTAAACAGGAACAATTTAGAGGACTTTTTGAGAGTCGAATTTAAACCTTGGGAGGAAGGATTTAAAAATTGGGAGTAAGGATTTTAACATTGGAAGGAAGAGTTTAGATATTGGGAGCAAGGATTGAAACACTGGAAGGAATGATTCAAACATTAGGAGGAAGATTTAAACATTGGGTGGAAGGATTCAAACATTGAGTGGAAGGATTCAAACATTGGGAGGAAGGATTTAAACATTAAGAGGAAAAGTTTAAACCTTAGGAGAAAGTTTTTAAATTTTAAAAGAAAGTTATAAACCTCAGAAACTAGGAAAAATGTTTATCAGGACTTTATTTCTTTCCCTTCAACGGCTGTGGAGACACTGGGTTTGTCTACATTTCTCCCACAGTGTACAGAACACAATATGCGTATATCAGAGTTGGGCGTTCCTGTGTTTAGTTCATTGGGTTTAACGTTCATAATCTGAAATGACAAAGGTCTACACCATCAGGTTGCAAAGATATAGATAATAGACAAATTTAATTAGGACTGTAGTCCTAATTTCAAGCGACACTTTATGACAATTATAAAAAATGTTTTAAATTTCTAATATTTTACCGGAAAAATTTGCTCTCCTCATACTTTAAGCCGACGTGCGTATAAGATCAAAACTAGAGGAGCTACGAGGTCACATTGTCGTACCAGTGCTGTCGCATAAATTTTACCTTTTTCTATGGAATTAAGTCTTTGCCACAAACTCTGATTTTCTAATCCCTATATCTTTACAAACCCAATGTGGTACACCTTATACATATTTCAAACTATGATTTCTGTTAGATCTAATGATCAAAGTTTGAAATCTCAAAGATTTACAACATCAGGTTGCAAAGATATATGGATTAAAAATTTGAGTTTGTGGGAAGGACTCAATTCCTTTGCAGTGAAAAGTGATACCCTTCTTTAAACAAAGTTATATTGAAATTGCAACGAGAGTCTTTTAAAATCCATTATATCATTTTCATATAATAGTTCTTCATAATATTGAAATTGCAACGAGAGTCCTTTAAAATCCATTATATCATTTTCATATAATAGTTCTTCATAATATTGAAATTGCAACGAGAGTCTTTTAAAATCCATTATATCATTTTCATTTAATAGTTCTTCATAATATTGAAATTGCAACGAGAGTCTTTTAAAATCCATTATATTATTTTTATATAATAGTTCTTCATAATATTGAAATTTTGTCAATTAGTCATTAATTTGTTTATCGTATTCAAAAAAAATTAAATTGTCACTTTTAGACGTTTTTTTTTATAATCTTACATAATAATTGATTTATGTAGATGATTATAATATACAACTTATAAAATGGTGAATACAGAATCTACTGTGGAGCTTAAATCTTTCAAAACTCATTTCTGGGTAAGTTGAAAACAAAAATTTCTCGTTAAATATTGTAAATTTTCGTTATAGGTGCCCTTTAAACTTAAAAAGAGTTGTTTCGTTGCATAAATTTTATTGTTCATAATGTTTTTAAAAGCAAGCCATTTTAGAGTCAATATATTTTTTGGGGAAAGTAAGTTGAGCAGTATACATTAAAAGGAATCATTATTATTTAAATTCAAAACTTAAATGTAAATATCTTTATTCATTTTATATATCTTTTGCATAACGTGGCTGGATTTTAGAAAATTGCAATGTCAATGCACTAAATTTACAATTTGAAAACGTAATAATTGCGGGGAAAATCGCATGCTGTGGCATGGAAGACCGAACGGTTGTAGCTTATGGCTGTCCGGAAGACATAAAAGCTTATCTGTGGCATGGAAGGAAAAAATGTTGTGGCTTATGGCCGCCTGTCTTCCCCCATTCGTCTCATTGATATGAAATGAATCCAAAAGTTGTTCTCTTCAGTACTGCATTTTCTGCTGTTTCATGTCCAGTCTGTCTCTCCCTTTAAAGGGAGTGTTCGCGAACAATGAAAGGGGGTATAGGCTTAATGCGATAAAAAGGCGCTTTTGATCGCTACTAATCTTACTTTTATCTTTTGCGTCTATAAGGAGAAAATTGTTAAAAACAACTAATACCGAAGAACGTAGTGTCCATACAAATTCAGAAAAATGCAACATTCAACTTGGATCGTAAACAAATCAATTTAATTCCAACAAATCATTCAGATATTACAAACAATATTCATCGATTATTTTTCGACGCATTCGTAAATAGTTGATATTTCATAATATTTTGTGTTTTTCATGATCTGAGAGTTACTTTTGTAAACATTTATTCCTGTTTCGAGGATTTTTGATAATGAAGACGACATTTTCATATTTTCCAGAAATATTCAAAAATCCAGCGCCAGCGAAAATTATTTTTTAAAAAATCAAAAATATTATGAAATATTAACAATATACGAATGTGTTGCATCTTTCCGAATTTGTTTTTAACAATTTTCTCCTTATAGACGCAACAGATAGAAGTAAGATTAGTAGCGATCAAAGCCTTTTTATCGCGTTAAGCCTATACCCCCTTTCTTTTTTTCGCGAACACTCCCTTTATACTCAATTTTTTTTACTTTCATTTTGATTTCTATAAAGAAATATAATAGGTGAAAAGCTCTAGGTTGGTTAACAACTATTTTTTACTTTTTAACTTTTGTTTCTCAGATATTGGAGAAAAGGAAATGTTGCGATTATTGCTATTGTAACACTAGAATCAAGGGTTAGTTCGGATCACGTTCAAAATCCCTTTAAAATGATTTAATAAATGTGAAATGTAAAATTAAATATGTAGCTTTTTGTTTATGAAGGCCCCTTGCACGCCGGGGGGTGGGAGGGGAAGGGCAAATAAAATATATGTTTTCTTTTTTTTCTACATATTTTGGTTTAAAACATTTTATGCAAATTTAATTTTTAATTTTTGAAGGAAAGGGTTCAAAAACCTCTGTATAATGTTGAATGACAATAAAGAAAAATTAAATGGGTTGAAAGAACAATGCTTAATTATCTCAAGGACTTTTTTATTCTCAAAATCGTGAACAGAGCGGTGAGATTTGATCATTTGATTTTAAATCCTCTGAATGATGGGGGGGAGGGGCTATATTTGTTTTGTTACATGAAACATAACCCCGGAGTTTTCTAAAAAAAAAAAAAGCAATTGAAACTTGGGCTATGAACAATGAACAATTAGAAAAGAGAATGTTTGCGAAAAATGAAAGGAGATCAATATCGATCACAACTTATCTTACTTTCATCTGTTGGCGTATATAAGGAAAAAAAGGGTTAAAAACGAATCATACCAAAGAACGCTGTAAATTCACGGAGGTGCATTAGTCCACTCCACGTAAAACAAAGAATTAACGAAGTGTATGGACATGTTTTTAGTCATATTTTTATCTCTAGTTCAATATCTGTTAAAAATAGCGTTAAAGACTTTACATAGTTTAATATTTACAATATCAAGTCCAAAAAAAGTATAAAATTGAAAGTACTAAAATTTTTGTTGAACGGGTGAAAATGGGTTCCAAATTTACCACTCACTGCCTTAATAACCACGACCCTATTATAGTTTATTGTGACTCAGATCCTAACTAATTTAATTAAATTTACTATTAATCATTCAGATCTTACAAGCAATAAATATCGAATTGATTTTAATAAATATACCATCAGATAATAGTAAAATTAGTAGCGATCGACATCAAATTTAATTCGATATCATTTTTCGCAAACACTTTCTTTAAGGAAGGTCGATTTTAAGTAAAATTTTGAAAAACAATTTTGTATAAAGTATATATTTTGAATATAATTTTTTTTCAATCCATCTTTAAGTTAGATGAATTTTACTTTTAGGGGGGGGAACATTTAAACGAAATTTTTAATTTTTTCGGAGTTTTAAAAGTATAACAAATTATTGACGAAATATTTTACATATTGTGATTTTTAAAAATTAATTCGTAAATATTGGTTTTTTTTTCTGCAGAAATAAATGATTTGATTTGATTTGATGATTTGATTGATCTTCTCATATACTTACACAATATATCTTCTCATATACTTACACAATATATCTTCTCATATACTTACACAATATATCTTCTCATATACTTACACAATATATCTTCTAATATACTTACACAATATACCTTCTCATATACTTACACAATATACCTTCTCATAAATTTACACAATATACCTTCTCATATATTTACACAATACACCTTCTCATATATTTACACAATACACCTTCTGATATACTTACACATCATACCTTCTCATATTCTTACACAATATACCTTCTCATATTCTTACACAATACACCTTCTCATATATTTACACAATATACCTTTTGATATACTTACACATCATACCTTCTCATATACTTACACAATATACCTTCTCATATATTTACACAATACACCTTCTCATATACTTACACAATATACCTTCTCATATACTTACACAATATACCTTCTCATACACTTACACCATATACCTTCTCATACATTTACACAATACACCTTCTCATATACTTACACAATATACCTTCTCATATACTTACACAATATACCTTCTCATACACTTACATAATATACCTTCTCATATATTTACACAATACACCTTCTCATATATTTACACAATACACCTTCTCATATATTTACACAATATACCTTTTGATATACTTACACATCATACCTTCTCATATTTGTACACATCATACCTTCTCATATACTTACACAATACACCTTCTGATATACTTACACATCATACCTTCTCATATACTTACACATTATATCTTGGCTCTGGCAAAAGGTATAAGCCTGAACGGTTTTCGAAAATTGTTCCTTCATGTTGATATCTTTTGGCATATTGTTTATAATTTCATAAACAAACTAGATTTTTGTTAAGCCTCCTGAAAGCCTAAACCCCTTCAATATTTACATTGAGGACCAGAAAACTTGGAATTAGTAAGACGACTTTTCGACTCAATTTAAGACTTTAAATAGTCCAATATGAGCATACACCCAATCAACTTAAAAACTTATTAAATAAGTCATTTGTAAATCTATTTGCTTTGTATCGCGTATAAACAGCACCAAGTAAGGAAATCCAAGAATGAAAAAAAAATTCTACAAAGCCAATAAATTAGATATTACATATTGAGAAACAGCAAGAATGCCGCACCGACGTATGGCAATTACAACAAAATTGTAAAAATAAATTGTAAAAGTTGTTAAAAAAAACTGATAATAATGCCCAACTCTAATTTAGAACAGTGAAGTTGGTAACTACAGTGGATTCTCTGAGCTAGTAAAGCACTGTAACCAGGGAAGGATTCTTAGTAAGGAGTATATAGAGTTTCTCAGACAAAGGTATTTTTTATGGATTGGTTTAAAAGATCGAGTTTGTCGTTGTCAGGGGCGCAATAAGCACTTTTGTAAAAGAGGAGGGCGGAGGGTAAAATAATATATTTCAGTTGTTGTATGTTTGGCTCTTTGTTCAATGTATAACAATAATTAGTTTAATATCCATTCCTACCGCTAAAATTATATTCTTGTAATCGTTTTAATCTTAAAGACACTTGAATTAAAGAGAGATATGCCTGATTCACAAGAGTACCCTGTACACAATTATTAGGTTAATTATGTACGAACCGTGGGAATCAAACATGGCACTTTTTATATAGAAGATCACTTGAAAATTATGTCCACAGTCCTATTTTAAATCTCTGCACGCATACAAGGATGTATTGCAAGGAAAGTTATTTCAGAAGTGTACACATCTTTTGTACTGCAGTGTACTGTCTCTGGGCGCTAATGTAAACACAAGACGGATGTCGAAGCCTGACATGGGATCCATCTTTCACATAAAAAATCAATGAAATATTCTGGTCATAGGAAACTATTCTGTAAATTATTAAAATTATCAAAATTTAATGCTTTTAACCTCCTCGGATACTAAACGAACACTGATGCATCTATTATTGTTTACAATGTCCGCCCTAAGAAAACTGGTTTCAATGTGTACGCAGAGTATACACGACCGCAATTAACTCTCCTTGCCTTACACCCTTGCACGCATATGGTCTTAACTTGAAGTATTGGTTATTAATATGTCACTTTAATCAAACCTACCCAAAAGTACCATGTTGAAATAATTTATAAAAAGTAATTACTTGGTGAAGTACCCGGCGTTGCCCGTGTAATTTTAAAAACACTTTGGAAAACAAAGAAATTTGAAGAAAAAAATCTATTTTTTAGCCAATTTGGTCCAGCCGTTTGGCCAGCTATCATAGCTAACAAATATAACGCTACGCGCATATTTTGCCCCCCTAGATTTATATCTGTGTACGCCTTTACTTTACTTTAATTTGCCGTGAAACCAATTCTATTATCTTCCATCAATAAACTCAAACCCCTGTTCAGTGTTCATGCTTTCAGTTGATACTTCCAACCAGGTCTTTTTAACAGGTCTCAAGGGGCTATAACCCTCTTCTCCAGAGTGTCCCAAAAATACTTATTTTTTGGGGGTTTACGAAACAGAACGTGCATTCTTTTCGACCACCCTTCTCAGAATGGTTTCTATGTTTGGCTGAAATACAGTATTTTAGGGACACCCTTTAGTGTATACTACACAGTATGTTGTAAAGTTTAGAAATACAACTAGAAAACAGAAAAGAATGAAATTGCTGCAGTTTTCTCGTATCTTATTCTGCTTTTGCAGCCATTGTCTGGACACATTATTTTCTAAACTCGAGGGATATGTGGAGTTTTTATCTTTTTAATCATTGTTTTTTTGTAAAAAGCAAAAAGTCAGCAGTGGAATTAGTAAGCATAAATTCATCAAATACTGTATTCATTGTTAATTATTTAAAGAGGCTGTTGACAATATTTTAAAGTGACTCTCATTAATTTAAAGAGTTATCTACGCTTATTCACACACACAACCGGTGTCCTTGAATCCTTTCTCTAAACCATTTTAGAAGTATCTAGGTTTTTTACTCTGGAAAAGGGATAAATTCTGACAATTTCTGTCTTTGTCTTTTTTAGTTAATTTTAGACTATTACACAGCATCAAGCACGAACCACGACTCCATTTACTTTTTAATTAACTAAATGTATTTTGAAGGTCGCAGATAGAAGACCAGTATGGGAAAGCACTTCAGAAACTTGCGAAAACTTCATGCGGTAATTTAGATAGAGAACTTTTCTAAAATAACACTTATTCTCTTCTTCATAGCTTTACACTCAACACTCTACACTCCACACTCTACACTCTACACTCTACACTCTACACTCTATACACTACACTCTACAATCTACTCTCTAAACTCTACACTCTACACTCTACACTCTACACTCTAAACTCTACACTCTACACTCTACACTCTACACTCTACACTCTACACTCTACACTCTACACTCTACACTCTACACTCTACACTCTACACTCTACACTCTACACTCTACACTCTACACTCTAGGTGGTGAGGAGCTTGTTGGAGGGAGGAAACTATGGGAAAGTTTAAAAAATCACACTGAGACTGTAGGATTAGCTCACTCACAGGTGTTTAATTCAAAATATATTTTCTAAAATCTTTCATCTTTCAAAAATACAATTTCTATTGTAAGTATTGCGCTAGAACTGATCTGCTATGTATGTACAGTATATGTACAGTGTATGTAAAGTTTATGTACAGTGTATGTACAGTGCATGTACAGTGCATGTTCAATATATGTACAGTGTATGTACAGTGTATGTACAGTGTATGTACAGTATATGTACAGTGCATGTAAAGTTTATGTACAGTGTATGTACAGTGCATGTACAGTGCACGTTCAATATATGTACAATTTATGTACATTGTATGTACAGTGTATGTAAAATACAATGTACAGTGTATGTACATTGTATGTACAGTGTATGTACAGTGTATGTACAGTGTATGTACAGTGAATGTATCAGCGTATGAACAGTGTATGTATAGTGTTTGTACAGTGTATGTAAAGTGTATGTACAGTTTAAGTACAGTGTATGTACAGTTTATGTACAGTGTATGTACAGTGTAAGTACAATGTATGTACCGTGTATGTACAGTGTATGTACAGTGTACGTACAGTGAACCGGAGTTTTCAGAAAGGTTTGCATTGATTGGACCATTTGAGTCCAACGGTCGTCTTTCTATTCCACATTTGTATTTTTCTCCCTGTATGTTAGGCAAGCCTGCAGCTGGAGAACGAGCTGGTTAACCTGGCAGAATATCTAGAGGAGGGAATGGAGAAGAAAAGATGGTCGGAGGAAAATGTTCGGTAATATTACGGATTACTCGTCAGAAAATTTAGTTTCTTAATCCCCATAATTTTGCAACATAATGGTGAACCTTTATATTTCAATTTTTATCTTTGAACTAGTAGAATTCTTGTTTGATACATCAATCATCAGGCTGCAAAGATATCGGAAATAAACAAACTTGAGTAAAGGGGAACTATTCAGTTTTTTTTAAATGGGAGAGATGATGTGGCTGAACTAGACAAGACTAGTTCAACTACGTCTTCTCTAGTTCTGTAATCTCATTGGCTTTTAATGGTTTATTAAAGGGGCTAAAAAGGTAATCTAAAGTGTCCCTTCATTTCTGATTCCCTTCAAACCTTTCTACAATCAAGAATGATTAAGAAATCCTAGCTGATCAGTTTAAAAAATGAGCATTTCAATTGTGACTTCTCTGTGAAAGTGACTTTGCGGATTTATAGCCGCCAACATTGTGGAAGGAAATTGTTAAAATTCAACACTCTTGAAAATGGAAAACTTTCTCATTGTTATCAAGATTAAGGCGTATAGGTTACCATTGCCAGTAATAATGCAACTCTTTTTTTAAAGGGAGTGTTCGCGAACATTCCCTTTAAATGAAGAGTTTCTTTAAATTACGTTTACTGTCCTCAGATATAATTTAATATTTTTCATCACAATTTTTATCATAAACTTTCAATTATTCCTTAGTCTAAACATGGATGGATATTACGGTCTATAGATATCATACATATATTCATAATTAAATACATACATCTATTCTAAATATATACGTTGCTTGTCTGTTTTGTCTCTTTTTTTGTATCCAATAAACGTCAAAACGGCTGAACCGATTTTGTGTGGGACCACACATAACCCCAGGCCGGGAAAGTTTATGGAACATCAAAATTGGGGGAAATAATATTGGAAAACAGTTTTTTTTGAAAATACACCAATTCGAATACAAAAATCCGCCAAAATTTGAAAATAATTTGAAATGGCCGATTTTTAGAGTAACAGTTAAAAGCTCAAATTAATTTCAGGAAAGTGGGCGCGAAGCGCCCTCAACGTCTAGTTAGTTTATATATAAAGTATGCATGGGTGTCTGTCTGTTTGTATCCAATAAACGTCAAAACGGCCCTGAATTGATTGGGCCCAAATTTTGTGTAGGACCTCACTTGCCCCAGGGAATGTTTATGGATAATGAAAATTTCAAAAATTATTCTCCAACAAAAAGTAGATTTTCATTAAATTTTGAAAATCCACGATTTTTTTAGAAAATCTGTGAACTTTTTTGTTTTTGTTTTACAATGTATACAAAGAGAAATATGCATATATTCCGACACTCTACTTCGAATATAAGATTGTTCTTTTTCTGATTAGATAATAAAAGATTTTCTTGAGAAATCTTGCAATAACAAAAATAATGAGAGAAAATGTAGAAAAAACACAGAAAACAGATTTTGTTTTTTTACTTCATTATTTCTAATATAAAGATAATATAAATATTATTTTAGAAAACTTATTTTTAGATCATTGCAAGCTCAATTGAAGACAGCGTATAAGCGGCAACATGAACTTAGGTATTTTTTTCTCATTAAATTAAAGAAGAGTAATCTGTGAAAATTAGAGCTACTGACAATTTGTATGAACAGTGGAACCCAAAAAAAACGAAGACGAATTTTAAGAAAAAAATTTTTTCTTTGATTATATTATAAAGCGGTAGCTTGAAAATCGAATATAATAGGTCTGCCTATACTGCAAAATCGATTTATTTGGAATTTGTCCCATTTTTCTGTCTATAGTCTGCATGTACACTGTACATTGACTTCCTGCCTAAAAATGTACGATTTTAAATCGCTTATTATGGCGACTTTCAGTCGTCTAAAATAAAGTTATTTCTAATTCAAAAATACCGATTTAAAATCGTTTAAAATGTAACTACAAATCGTTTATTAAGCGACTTTTTGTCCTTAATATCACTATTTTGAGTTTTTAATTAAGAGTGTGTACACTTTCTCTAGCGGCCTAAAAGTCTGTCTGGTACTTCTATTAAACCGTGGCAGCCGTCTTATTATCCCGCCGTTTTATGGGTTCTATTGTACAAAAATATTTTTTCTAAGTTAGTATTTTGCGACTTAGATTAAAGTTTCCAAGAGTGGATTTTAATATCATTTTGACGCATTCCATATACATTATACATTTCATATACATTATACACTTGTACGGAATCTGGTGCAATGTAGGGTATTCATTTTTGTCTAGTGCAAATACAGAACTAAACTAAACTAAACTAAACTAAACTAAACTAAACTAAACTACATTTTTAAAAAAGATTTGAGAATTCAGATTGTTTCTTTTTGTGTAACTCAAAACACTACTGTAAGCCGGAAAAAAATAAAAAGACAAAAAACTTCGTCTAAATAAATTAAGATGAATATCTAAATATCCGTCTTGAAACACTGAGTTTTCATAAGCATTAAATTCGTAAAAATTCCTTTAGAATTAAGCAAATTTTGATCAAATTTTAATCAAATTTTAAGCAAATCTTAAGCAAATTTTAAACAAAAGACCGGGTTTTTAGAAAGATTTTTGTCCGAATAAAAAAAAATAATTTTTTAGCCTTACATAAAAACCAATAGACGACGGTATTCAGCGATTCAATACACATTTTTTGATACCAAAAAAATGATAAATCGACCTTCCCTCATAATCTCTGGTTTTTTTTAATCCTTAATTACCATGAATAGGTTTTGATTTTTCCATTATTCAATGTTGCTAATAATTTGCTTCTGTATAATATTTTGCTTGTGAAAAAAGGATTTGATATTTTCGATGAAATAGTTTCTCCCTTAATTAATTAAATAAACTGAATTTGATAAAATTATTTAGAAAAGTTTACGAGGCAAGGTGCAGGGAGGAGGTACAGACTAGCCACGCCTATCATCAGGTTCAAACAAATTCATCTGATTTCAGGGGAAATTAGTTCAAAAACTTACAATTGGCCCATTTCTAACACTGGGTGTTAGAAAAGTCTGCAAAGTTATCTTTTCCAAGCGTATATGTCGTTAAATCCAAGCCGAGTGGAGCACAACTACACCATACATTTCAGGGGAAAGTTTTTCTAAAACTTACACTTGGACCATTTCTAACTGTGAGTGTTAGAAATGGGCCAAATCTGCAAGATTATCTTCTTCAAGCGTATATATCTCTAAATCCAAGCCGAATTGAACAAAAATACACCAAACATTTATTAAAAATAGCTAAAACTATATATTAAAACAAAAAATGTCAACTTTTAACTTATAATAATGTGTCGAAAACGCGACCATGATTCAAATTCAGGATATGTTTGAAAATAGAAACCCTGACATTTTCTTGAAAACGGTCAAAGGCTTTAATATAAAAAGAATTCTTTTTAAAATTTTGATTGTAGAAAGGAGTTTTAAATTGGAATTAGTTGTCCTCGCCATGCTTAATAAACTATAGGTATAGTTTTTAAATCGACTTTTACTCTCGATATGAGCCGGGATCCCAAAAACATAGTCTATCAATTTTAGTTTTGGAACTAATGTCCCCTGAATTAAATGAAAATTCGCCAATTTCAAGGATTTCTCTCAAATAGATTGGAAAAAAATCAAGAATGAAATCTATTGCATTCCATCGAACGTAACAAATCTAACGTTGATTACTTTTTATATAAAAAAGTAAAGCCGAAAAGAATTTATATGATATCTTTAGAAAATGTATATTTAACAGTAGAAGTGCACACACCAAATTCATAAACATTTACCTGCAATAATTTACTGCAGGTTTTCCCCTCACAATATTGGTTGATTTGCAACCTGATGGTGAAAATTATTTTTGGCCTAAAAAATATATAGTTTGATTTATCAAAAGTTTAGAAAATATAATTTTTGCTCAATTCCTTTCTGTAATCTATGGAAATAAGGAGACAATGAAATACTTACTTTATTTCTAATTAATTTTCATTAATTAATTATTTTAAAAAAATCTTTTAGGAAGTAGCCCGAGGAGGTCTGGAGAGTGGAGCTGCTGAAAAAGCAGCGGCACGTCACAGTAAGGTTAGGAGCAGCATGGAATCAGCGGAAACAGCTTACAGGCAATTATTATAATAATATAATGATAATAATAATGATAATTATAACCAGCTGAAGTGCCCGGCGTTGCCTGTGAAATTAAAAAAGCAGATTTTTGAAAGAAAAAAATGTTTAATCTTTCTTAGTCTATGTTACTCCGAAGGTAACCAGTGTTTGTATAAAATGCCTTCTTTTTGAGCGAAAATTTTATGTTTTTTTAAAAAGAAAATGGTATTGAAGGTTTTAAAAGCTAGTTTTTGTACATTTTCTTTACACTTTTCAGATTATTAAATGCCTTTTTTTCGAAATCAGAAAATGTAAGTACTTTCAAACTAGAGGTTTTTGCAGTAGTGAGATTTGAAATTCCAAAATGAGAAAATATAATTTAATTCAGGGGTTCTGTAGATTATGTAGAAGAGGTTCGTGAGCAATGGGAAAAAGAAACAGAACTAGCCGCTGATATTTTGCAGGTGAAAAATATTTAAAAATAAAACAATTCTTATCAGATGATTCATGCTTCTTAAAAATGCTTTCTGTTATTAACAAGTTTTAAATTAGATACAGGGTTATCGATATAGGATGAGACATAAATAACGACCGAAATATGACCACCCGGAGCAAAAAGGACAATACAAATTATGTACAGAAAAAATGACGTATGAGCAGATTAGTTTTGATTTCACAGCTAAGACGGCATCTTTTTTATTTATACGTTTCAGGATTTGGAGCAAAGACGACTTTCCGTTCTTCGGGATTCTGTTTGGAAACTAAGCAACATTCTTTCTGCAACATGTGTAGCAGACGATGAGGTATCAATCAACTAATCAATATCAATAAATCAATCAATCAATCAATCAATCAATAAATTAATTAATCCATCAATCTCAATCAATCAATCAATTCATAAATCTATTAATTTTTTATTTTACTTGTCAGCAATGTTATTCAGAGATAAATAATATTATTAATATACATTAAAAAAATGTCGAAATAAACCATTAAAAGCATAAATATTTAAACGTATATGAATGGATTGATGAATGACAGGATTAATTATTGTGTGAGATAAAAGTATCAAGTAATGAAAGGATGAATAAAAGGATGAATAAATGAATGGATAAACTGGGCTATGGAACCCAAAATCAGGGGTTTATCGTTCTTCAATTTGAACGAAATCATCAAGTCCCACTGTACGTAGGCTTTGTGGTCTTACTCGGATATTTTGACATATTTAAGTAGTTTCAACTGAATTTCTGAATAAATGAATGAATGAATTTTAGAATTGATGAAAGGATGGGTGAATGAAGGATGAATTAACGAATGGGCGACATGGATGAATGAATTAATGAATGTATATCCAGGTGTATGAAGAAACAAGGGTTGTCCTGGAACAATTGGATTTAAAAGAATGTATTCAACTCTTTATTAATCAACATCAGACAGGGACTAGTAAACCAGGTAGATCTAGGTTGATTTAAAGGGACAGTTAACTAGTAAACCAGGTAGATCTAGGTTGATTTAAAGGGACTGTTTACTAGTAAACCAGGTAGATCTAGGTTGATTTAAAGGGACCGTTTACTAGTAAACCAGGTAGATATAGGTTGATCTAAAGGGACTGTTTACTAGTAAACCAGGTAGATCTAGGTTGATATAAACGGACTGTTTGCTAGTAAACCAGGTAGATCAAAGTTGATTTACAGGGACTGTTTCAAATTAACCAGTAGATATTGGTTGATTTAAAAGAACTATTTACTAGTGAACAAAGTAGATCTAGGTTGATTTAAAGGGACTGATTACTAGTAAACCAGGTAGATATAGGTTGATCTAAAGGGACTTTTTACTAGTAAACCAAGTAGATATAGGTTGATATAAACGGACAGTTTACTAGTAAACCAGGTAGATATAGATTGATATAAACGAACTATTTACTAGTAAACCAGGTAGATATAGGTTGATATAAACGAACTATTTATTAGTAAACCAGGTAGATATAGGTTGATGTAAACGAACTATTTACTAGTAAACCAGGTAGATCTAGGTTGATATAAACGAACTATTTACTAGTAAACCAGGAAGATCTAGGTTGATCTAAAGGGACTGTTTGCAAGTAAACCAGTTAGATCTGGGTTTATTTAAAGGGACTGTTTACTAGTAAACCAGGTAGATCTAGCTTTATTTAAAGAGACAGTTTACTAGTTAACCAGGTAGATCTAGGTTTATTTAAAGGGACTGTTTACTAGTAAACCAGGTAGATATCGGTTGATTTAAAGGGACTGTTTACGAGTAAACCAGGTAGATATAGGTTTATTCAAAGTGACTGTTTACTAGTAAACCAGGTAGATATTGGTTGATTTATAGGGACTGTTTACTAGTAAACCAGGTAGATATAGGTTTATTTAAAGGGACTGTTTACTAGTAAACCAGGTAGATATAGGTTGATCTAAAAGGACTATTCACTTGTTTTAGTAGACTAAGGGTGATATAAATGGACACTTTACTAATTCCGGTTTCAAAAGAAATTTTTTATGTATTTTCTCACAAATTCTATAAATAAACCATGAAGAATTAAAAAGACTAGTAACAAGAACATAATTCTAGGTTGCTTGCAGCCTGAAACTTTGCCTAATTCATCTACTATAGGAATGGGGCACGCCAGGTACTGCACTTAATGTTTTTTATATAGACCTTGTACTGGTAAGTGATACTTTAACAACCACGTACACTGCTGTTAGTTGTACTAATTGTTGTAATATTAATTACTAGCTTGGGAACCCAGCTTTGCCTTGAAGCAAAGTTTCCTTTTCAAGAGTCAACATATTCAACTAAAAACTTTTAAACCTAGCTCAGAACATTCCCGTGGTTCTACAGAGTTCCCCAATTCAAATTTGAGGCGAGCAGTTCCTGGGGTTCCTGAGTTATGATTGGACATACAAACGAACAAACAGAGATTACTACTTTATATATTTATAGATACTACTAGCTGGACTACTAGTTTTACAATAATTTATACTATACAAGTTAAAGGGACAGTAAAGGAAAAATGAAAGGGGGTATAGGCTGAAAGCTAATCACTTTAGCTCTTAAGACATTTTTAAGATCCTAAAAAAATTTTGTTTTTATATCATTTTTATGTTTTTTTAAGTAACATATGCAGGAATATATCTACTTATTTTTAAGGTATCTATTTTTAATGATTTTAGAAAGAATCTGTAATATTTATTCTCTCACAGAAAATATAAAATATGAAATTGTATGATGGTTTAGCTTAAAACAATAAAAAAATGAGCCAATTAAAATAAAACAATATTGAATAAGTTTGTTCTCATCGGTATTTGTTGAAACAAACTATTCATATTAAAATCTCAATTAAATACACATTCATGACAAGGAGAGTCCCGGCACGCCCCGCCGGTGTACATTTGAATATCCGTGCTGGGCCAAACTTTGCAGTCCTACTTTGGACTGTACCGCCAATTTACAATTACTAAAGCGGCAGAGGAGTACCGGGGCCCCCAGAATATCAAAGTGGGAAAAATCTAAATACTGTAATTCAATTAAAATAGTTCTGTACAATTTTGTAATTATCTTTTATAAAAACCTTGAAAAAAAGTTGTTAAAAATAAAATACATACCTATGAATCTAATTCAAGTTATTAGTCATCTCTAAAAAATCTAAACATTTTAAGAATTTAAAAAAAATATCTTCCCATCTTTTTTGCGCTCATGCTCAAATATTTTCATTTAAGAATGCCTTTTCCCATGGACGACTTTCCAAGGGACCATTTCCCAGGTGGCAACTTTCCAAATGTGCAATTTCCCGAGTGTACTTCTACGGTTAGGACAGGCCTTCTGAGGTGCCACAGGCAACAATGAGGCCGAGGATGGGCCGAGCGGCGGCCAGAACAGACTTGTGAAGTTGCCGCTTAGGGATAATACCTCACGTCAAATGAGGAGAGGGGGGAGGTGTGGGAAGGGGAGTGATGACATGGTTCAGGATTTTTAATTTTTGATGGAGCTAGCTTAACGGAAATTGAATTGAAGCGCTTAGCTCGTAAAGTTGTGAGATATTATTCAGCTCTTAAGTTTTAATCTTTTTAACGTTTCATTCTCATCTAAAAAAAATTTAAAATCCAAGATGAAAGAACAAATTTGTCGGATTTTACAATTTTGTTCTGATCTAAATTCTATTAAGATTAAGAACTCATCTAGATTCTAGAGTGATAGAATCTCTATTTGAAGGTCGGAACAAATTAAGAACCTTGATCTAGATTCTAAAGTGATCAAATCTCTACGTTTAGGTCAGATCTTGGGTTCTCTATGAATCAACCACCAGTAAGACCAAGGTACTCGGAAAGAGATAGAATTAAATTTTTTTTATCTTTATGATCACAAAAAATTTGAATTAGCTTTTGAATATTTAAACAACAACGTTGTAAACAACAACAACAAAATAACCAGTTTGTCACCTAAGCCTAGCCCGACGAAACAAACCCCGCCAAAAGCTATCCCGAACCATTGGCCCCAGCCAGGCCCAACAACCGATAGCTTTGGGACCCCGAAAACTCCGCTCGGGCCTAAAAAGTTTTCTGGACCCCCGCCCCTTACTAACGGAGGAAATAGAACGATTGGAAATAGACGGGCTCATTCTAGGGAGCGCCATACAATGCCAATATGTAAGTTTAGAATTGAAAATAAAATAAAAATTTAACCGAATGTAATCTGAACATTTGCTTTGCAAAAAATCTTTTTTTTCTCTGCTACACTGATTAACACCTCAAGTTCCAATTTTTTTTAAACCTTTGATATTTTGAATCTGTGTTTAAAGTTGAAAACTTCAAAAGTCGTTAACATTGGGTTGCAAAGATAGAAGGATTAGAATATTGGAAGGAGGGTAATCAGTTCCTTTGGTCATGGTCTGACAAAGAACTCGTTTTTTTTCAATTGCAAAAAAAAAGATTTAAATTGACAAAATATTTTGATTTTAGGTGTAGAAAATTCTGAATATTTTCGACTGCCAGGAGTTGGTCAACAAACAGGAGGTCAACCTCGACCTCCTCCAGTTGCTGGAGGTCAGCCTCGAATTCCCCAGGGACCTGGACCCCTTCCGGTCAAACCGTTCTCCGACTATATAGACACAGCTAGCCTGGCAACTAGATCTTTTAGTGTTGATCCGAAACCGTCCTATAGTTCCGACTATAGTGATACTAGTCTAGATTCGGGGAAATTTAGTGCCTCGACACCTCCAACCCCCTCGCAGAGGTAAACTATTTTTTCTGGGAAAAAGAACTGATCACTGAACACAAACTCTAAATTCTATTCCCAATAAGTTCCAACCTGAGAGTGTAAACCTTTGATGTTTCAAACTATTTGATTAATAAAAATTCATTGTTTAAAATATATAATATTTTCAACGATACAAGGCGACAAGAAAATATGTCCATTTGACAGCCCAAATTTTTATTTTGAGTAATCTTTTTGTTTGTTTATTTTCTTGTGATTTTTAACAAAATGTTTTTTAATTTTTTTTATCGATTTTGATGGTTATTATATCGTTAGAACTGACGAGGGTCAACCCAGACCGAAATATATTTTCAATAACTGTGGAAATATAAACATCTACTTTTTTACTCTACAGAGGTTTGGTCCATCACCATCACTGAATTTAAAAAAAGAATTTGTGTTAAGTGCCAGTTAGTTTGGCAGTGATGTTTGTGCACAGCACAATAAATAAATTTTACTGAAAATAGATGTTTATACAGGGTGTCCCAATAAACATGGAAATTCAGTGACGAATTATAATTATATAATTCTTTGATCTAGTATAGTGATACCTACTGAGAAAGCTGTAATCTGTAAGTAAGAGTTTCTTCTGCTATGTTTACAATTAGTTTGTTTATGTTTTGACTGCATACGGTTGTACTTATAAGTAAAAAAAGAAAATTGCTGTATACAAACAGAGTAAACTTGTCCGTCTTCACTGTTCATCTTGCGGATACATTATAGACGCATCTTTACAGCAATTTACCCATTTAATAAAATAAACTCTAGCAGACATAATAATATTATGGGTTTTGAAATTAGATATTACAATGCTAATTCATAACAAATTCGTCACTGAATTCCCATGTTTTTTGGGACACACTGTAGCTTATACCTCCACATTTTGGAAATTATATATTTTGAACCTTTATCAATTCTAAATATTTAATATTCTTCCAAATAAAGAAATCATGAAATAACAAGAAAAGAAATGAGAAACTGTAAGATAAAGAAGTATCGAACTATGATATATCACAAAACATTGTTCACAATTTAAGAATGTTAAAGGACAATTATCAAGGGGTGTATGGATGTTATTTCAATTGAAACTCTGTTAACATAAGAGTTGCAGTTCTCCACAGTAGTACCCTTTAAACATTTATCTAAACCTTAGCGAATTGGACCTGGAAGTTGTAACGCTGTCAATTGAGGTTCTCTTGAAAGGAATTGAGTATTTGCCACAAACTCTTATATTTTTGCAAACTGTTGGGCGTTGGCGTAACCCTTTCGTATTTCAAACTTAGATTATTTAATCAGATATATTTCATTATAGTTTGATATATCTAAGGTTTATAACATTGAGCTGCAATGATAAAGGGATTAGAAAATATGAGTTTGTGGCAAAGACTCAATTTCTTCATTTAATAATAAACAAAACTAACGAAATTTTACGTAAAGGATATTTAAGGGATATTTAAGCTAGGTGAAGAAAGAGAAACAAACAATATTAAAGAAAATACGCTAAATTGAACTTCTTGCATAAAATTTTTTTATTTTTAGCAAAAAAACATTTTGGAAATCCCAATTTGCTATTTTTATTTGCTGATTTTTGTGAATTTCTTTTCTTAATACCTATAAACATGTTTATTGGGAGACACCTTTTTAAAGATAAATGCTGGTCATAAAATCCTTATTTTATAATCATGCTTATCCGAGCTCAGCTGTTTATTGTATTAGGGCGGATTGCATGTATTAGATTACATAATATTAGATATGATTTGATTCGATAATATTTTATTAACTTTATTGCATATTTATAAATACAAAATAAACATAATAGATATATCTACTTTATACAATACCAGGTTGGGAACCCAGCTTTGCCCTGAATCAAAGTTTTCTTTATAAGAGTACATGTATTCAACTAAGAACTTTTAAACCTAGCTATGAACATTCCCGTGGTTCTACAGAGTTCCCCCAAATCAGTTAAGAGGTTCGAAATAATCGCTTTTGATCACTACTAATTTTACTTTTATTTGTTGCGTCTATAAGGAGAAAATTGTTTACTGAAGAACGTAGCGTCCATACAAATTTAGAAAGTTGCAATATACGACTGGGATCGTAAAAAAGTAATTTAATTTCAAACAAATCCTTCGGATATTACAACCTAAAGTCATCGATTATTTTTCGACGCATTCGTATATATTTCATAATATTTGTTATTTGTTTAATATACAATGCACTTAAAACGGCTTTTCCCGCTAGATGTCTCTGCTACGTGTTTCAAAGTATCGATAGCAGAGAGCTGGCGGCCAACTATTTCGGAGTTTTAAGTGCATTGTATACAAAAGGAATAAAACATCATTGTTGTCGCTTAGAAACAAGATTCTGACGATGAACAGATAGACAAGGTATAACCCACGAATCAAAATCGATAATGCAGAAAACTCTTTATTTCCTAAAAAAAATAACGAAATGAATGATGATAAATAATTATTACAGGGTTTACAAATTTATAATGAAAAGATTCTTACGATCTATTTTCCTATTCGGGGGGTTATCTGTCGAAAAGTCCGAAGACGCTTTTTATACATTAAAACTTCTGAAAGGATTAACAATTAAATGTTGATGAAAGTCACTAATTCTTTAAATAGAAATGTTTTTGTTTAACTTTGAAATGGTTCACAATTAATAAACGTTTATACTCCGTTATTGGAGAACAAAGAAGAAAAGCGGGCTGGAATTGTTTGGTTTGGCTTCTCATCTCCGAGAGGAGCTTTTAGGTTGAAGACGACATTACATGGAGGGGGGGGGGGTTTTTAATGTTAATGGTTGACAATCATACATTTTTTCAAGATCAGAGATATCCACGGAACTTAACATATCTTTGAAAAATATACATATTTAGTAATTTTAGAAAATAAACATTACTGAAAAAATTTACTTTTAGATATTTTCCGCCTACCTCCCCCGCCCCAGCTCCAAGATATCGAAGTGCTTCAGCTCAGCGATATGTTGACCCACAGCCGGCGCCTAGAGGACTGGCGCCACTTGGACAAGCGTCATCAGCTCTTTTACGCCGTGCCAGGGTGCTCTGTGAGTATAAACAGAACAGGAGCAATGAGGTAGCTTTTTTATTTGTTTTATCATATAAACATGAAATTCATACAGGGTGACCCACAAAGGATGAGGCATTATAGACGACATAAACTCCTAAATATGGAGATTCAATCGTCACTAACAATACGGCAACTGTTTATGCAAATTGTTTACTTAAACATGAAACCCCGGAAGCAAATAATTCTGTACAGTCGTAAAAACACCGACAAGCTGTTTGACCATTCTCCACCCTTACCTATACATAGCTCAAACATTCAAATTAGCAAATTCTTTTCAGAACTATGATTTTTAAAAAGTGAAGAAGTTTTAGCGTTCTAATGTAAGCCATTTTTTAGTTATTTAGAAGAAACCACAGGGGGGCGAATACCCCCCACCCACAATCGTGATAAGGGTTAATTAACAAATATATCTGAAAAATCATTATGAAATAAAAATTTGATTTTATAATTTCCGTCCTTAAATATTTTAATTTGTCAAAAATTTTCCTGGCTTTAAAGATTTGAAAAATGATATAAAACTGAACAAATCATGTAATAATGTATTAATGTTTAGATAAACCTGAATATTAATGTTTAGATAAACCTGAGTATTAATGTTTAGATAAACCTGAGTATTAATGTTTAGATAAACCAGAGTAATAAAATTTAATGTTTAGATAAACCTGAGTAATAATGTTATGATACACCTGACTTATATAATGATTAATGTTTAGATAAACATGAGTAATAATGTTAAATGTTTAGATAAGCCTGAGTAATAGTGTTTAATGTTTAGATAAAACCTGAGTAATAATGTTTAAAAAACCTTAGTAATGATATTTAATATTTAGATAAATCTGAGTAATTATGTTTAATGTTTAAATAAACCTGAGTAATGATGTTTAATGTTTATTGTTTAGATAAGCCTGAGTAAGAACGAGATGGTTTGGGTGGTTGAGGGGGGAGAAGGAGGTTCTGGTGAGTGGTGGAGAGTTCAAACTGAGATTGGGAGGGTTGGATTCTTTCCAGCTAACTTTCTTAGAGTTGTGGACAGTCCTACTTAAAGTAGAATTCTTCTCAACGTAGTGAACAGTCCTACTTAAAGTAGAATTCTTCTCAAAGTTGTGAACAGTCCTACTTAAAGTAGAATTCATCTCAAAGTTGTGGACAGTCCTACTTAAAGTAGAATTCGTCTCAAAGTTGTGAACAGTCCTACTTAAAGTAGAATTCTTCTCAAAGTTGTGAACAGTCCTACTTAAAGTAGAATTCTTCTCAAAGTTACGAACAGTCCTACTTAAAGTAGAATTCGTCTCAAAGTAGTGAACAGTCCTACTTAAAGTAGAATTCTTCTCAACGTAGTGAACAGTCCTACTTAAAGTAAAATTCTTCTAAAAGTTGTGAAGAGTCCTACTTAAAGTAGAATTCTTCTTAAAATTGTGAAGAGTCCTACTTAAAGTAGAATTCTTCTTAAAATTGTGAAGAGTCCTACTTAAAGTAAAATTCTTCTAAAAGTTGTGAACAGTCCTACTTAAAGTAGAATTCGTCTCAAAATTGTGAAGAGTCCTGCTTAAAGTAGAATTCTTCTCAAAGTTGTGAAGAGTCCTACTTAAAGTAGAATTCTTCTCAAAGTTGTGAAAAGTCCTACTTAAAGTAGAATTCTTCTCAAAGTTGTGAAAAGTCCTGCTTAAAGTAGAATTCTTCTCAAAGTTGTGAAAAGTCCTACTTAAAGTAGAATTCTTCTCAAAGTTGTGAAAAGTCCTACTAAAAGTGTAGAATTCTTCTCTTAAGTTGTGAACAGTCCTGTTCAAGAATAAGATTCTTCTTAGAGCTCTAACTAAATTAAGATTTTATTGATATTGTAAGAAAAAGTACAAAAAATCCAAATTAACGACTCTTTCCTCTCATTGATTGCTCATTACAATACTCTGTTTATATTATTGTTCTCTTTTCAACATTTTTACCAGACTTTTTCATCCTTATTGAAGTTATCGTTTAGTTTCTAATCAATAACGATCAGCTAGATGTTAGCTTAAAGCCTTTCTCAAAATCAAATAAAGGTTATGAATTTTTGCCACAAACTCCAATTTTTAAATCCATAATCTTTGCAACGCCCTTTGATATTTCAAACCATGAATTATGCTAGACTGGCTGGATTGCTTTAAATTGCCCATGAAATGTAAAATAAATTTTATTGCAAAAAATTATGAACTTTTAAAAAAATTGAATTTTTAAGCCGTTGCTCCCTTAAAAAGTTCAGCCAATTTGGTTTAGCCGTTTGGCCAGCAATAGCTAGCATATATACACAAATATACAAATTTTTATATGAGCAAAGAGCTTTATTATGCTATATTAAATAGTTTACACAATCAGGTTACGAAGATATAGGGATTAAAAAATTTGAGTTTGTTCCTATATGGTCTGAGGTCAAAACTTTTGTATTGTTGAATGTTGCTCCCGTTTCCATTTGAATAATCAGATTCTCGGAACCTAGCATGGGCCTTAGATTTCCACGGTCGGCAATCGGATTTAATACCTGATTAAATTAACCGGATATTTCTCAGTTATTAACTTCAAGAAATTCCTACCATACGAATCTTTAAAGCTTTTAAACTGTACTGCCTATTATTTAACAAACAAATACTCGAGTCCCTATTCAACATTTCATGGATAAGATGATCCAAGCTGTTCTCTAATTACTGAATATTTGATATGTACTAGTCAGAAAAGGTGTCTAAATAATTCGAAAAAATTATAACCCACTATTTATTTTATTGAATATTATATAAATTTACCCTCAATATATATTGTAATACATTAATGTAATAAAACACAGATATTTAATTAAAAAACAAACAAAATATATTTCAACATAAATGAAAGGAATACAAAAACGAGAGATGGTTGAAGCGAGAGGGGTTTATTGTGAACGTTGGACCGTAGCATGACTGTACACTGTACAGCGTACCGAACTGGGCGTTGAATAGTGTACGCTGCTGACCAAATTTTAACGCACCATCTGAAAATAGAAATATTTTGACTATATAAGGTGTCGTTAACGTAAACGTAATTTCAAGTGACCCTCCATGCGAAGATGACAATGCCAGATTCACAACGGTACTCTTAAAAGCTCTTACTAATCAAGCATGAATTAAATATTAATGTTTATCATTTTGAAAGCTGATTATTTTCAATTGTGATTTTCTTTTCAAAACGTTTAGAATTATCCGAATATCAGAATTAAACACCTTTATATCTAAAAAACGACAATAACCTGCAGATTATTAGATAAAGGTTTTTAGAAAACCGTTGTAAATCGGGCATTGCCATCTTTTCATAGAGGTTCACTTAATCATACTTTTACAAGTTCTTTAAAAAGTATATATTTTTTCTAGAGCTTTTAGTCTTTTACTAGAAATGCCATGATATGAACATAATATGATCATCCATTAAGAAGATGCATAAAACTGGAATAAGCAGACGACATTTAAGCAATATTATGCGTATTTGATGTGGTTTTAAAGCCAAAACTTTTAGCAACAACTTTAATGATATGGTTCTGTGTACACTGCACAATTGATGTTTTATGCTACTATTTAAATCATAATATGAGCCTAGCACTCGTCTTCATATTCCATAGTTATATGGGTCTCACTGATAATCCCATTTTCACTGTAAATCTTGGAAACCCTAGATTGACGTCATATCCTTCCTTGATTGGAGGTATTCAATAAATAGAATGATATTGAGAGCAGCTAATTGAGTAGACTCTAAGTCTTCATAAAAACAAAAATATACAAAAAAAAAACATTTAAAGGAAATGCAGAATTCAGGAAAAAATTGGATTTAAAAACTAGTTTTAACCCAGATTTAATGAAAATATGACAACTGGAAGGTTTAAACAATAACATACCTGTACAGTCGTCTTTAAAATATTATTTCTTGTAAGTAACCCAACAAGATATTTGATTTTAATGACCAGTCGTTATGAACGCAAAGTGTTTATTTCTCTGAAATTATCCTTGATGCTTCTTATAGACAAAAAATGTGCAAGTCACTTTCGCAAAGAACCCGCAAATAAAAATTTTAAAATAAAAAGTTTAAAGAGACAAAAACATTGATATTTAATTTATGCTTGACCAAGGGTTTCAGGGGTACCGTTGTAAATCGGACATTGCCATCTTTGCATGGAGGATCATTGAAATTACGCTTACAGTCCATTTACTATGTGAAATATGACCTATTAAAAAGGTGAAAAGTGAGCCATTTGAAAAATAAATTGTTGTTTTCTTTGTCCAGCACAACAATGTTAATAAATTTCAAAATAACTACATCAGAGTGACCATCATTTCCCTTTCATTTATAATGATAAATGATAATGATAATGACAAAAATGGCAAAATTGAGGAAAATTTCTACTTGACCAATCAAAATTACCTTTATCAAGGGACGTGTCAGCTGAAACAATGTCGTCTTTGGTCCCCCCTCAATAGTCAGCGACAGAAAATGATTTAAAAATTCTGCCGCGGCATGCAACTGGGTTTGCGCTTGTCATCTCTCACTTTATAAGTTTTAATCCTGAAAATTATAAATTAGTAGTGGTTTCATTATACTTAAATTAAGCATGCTGTGTTTGAGTTGTCTTCATATATCTTAACCTAAAACAGTTCCTCTGTATCCTGTAACTAGTCCGCTGTATCCTGTACTTGTCCTCTGTATTCTCTACTAGTCCTCTGTATCCTGTACTAGTCCTCTGTATCCTCTATTAGTCCTCTGTTTCCTGTACTATTCCTCTGTATCCTAAACTAGTCCTCTGTTTCCTTTAATAGTCCTCTGTATCTTGTATTAGTCCTCTGTATCTTGTATTAGTCCTCTGAATCTTGTACTAGTCCTCTGAATCTTGTACTAGTCCTCCGAATCTTGTACTAGTCCTCTGTATCCTGTATTAGACCTCTGTATCCTGTATTAGACCTCTATATCCTGTACTAGTCCCCTATATTCTGTACTAGGCCTCTGTATTTTCTACTAGTCCTCTGTTTCCTGTACTAGTCCTTTGTATCCTATAATAGTCCTCTGTATCTTGTACTAGTCCTCTGTATCCTTTAAACCGTTCAATTCAATTCAATAAGCTAGGGAGTGCACACTAGCTCCTTGACCTATGCCATCACAATCCCTTCTAGGTCAAGGCTTTTCCGCCTATCGACCAAATTTGAGCAATGATACTTTACAAATATTTTAAAACCATAAAACCAAACCCTTTTCCTGAACAGTTTCTTTAATCATCTAGAGTAATATTGTGTGGTGGATAGAAGAAAAAGAAGGGTTAGCCGACATTTTGTCAGAATGAATTACAATTGAGGCTGTTGCAGCGTTCACAAGGATTCACTACTGTCCTTGAAAAATTGTTATTTCAGTGAAAGATAAATAAGAAACCATTTGAAGAAGTGAGACAGAAAAATAAAGTTGGCATAAAAATCTACTGGCCGTAATGTTTGCCAAAGTCGCTTTAATGTCTAATTAAAAAAACCCTGTCCAATTAAGAAGAATAATGGAAGTTTTTTTTGTAGTTTGAGGTTAAAGGTTTTAAATTATTAAAAGCAATAGAAAAAAATCCCTCAACAGTCTTCAGGCTCATTTTTCCTTCTTAATTCTTTTTTCCTTTTTTCTTTATATATCCTTTTTCTCTTTTTACTCCCCTTGTGTCATATATCATTCTTCTTATTTCCATTTCCTTTTCCTTTTCCTTGTCCTTTTCCTTTTCCTTTTCCTTGTCTTTGTCTTTGTCTTTGTCTTTGTCTTTGTCTTTGTCTTTGTCTTTGTCTTTGTCTATGTCTATGTCTATGTCTATGTCTATGTCTATGTCTTTGTCTTTGTCTTTGTCTTTGTCTTTGTCTTTGTCTTTGTCTTTGTCTTTGTCTTTGTCTTTGTCTTTGTCTTTGCCAAGAAGTTGTCTTTTTCTTTTTCTCCCCCCCCCCTTATTCTAAAGAACCACACAACTTTACTAACAATTAATTGTCAGACAAGTTTGAGCTAACATTGAGGAGTGAGGACTAGGGATTTTTCATCTTTAACTGATCTTTTTAAACATAATTTTTAGTTTCCTTCCTTACCCCTCTTGCTCACACTGCTGAAAATGGACCATCAGGTTTAAAGTCAAAACACCTAAACTTTTTCTTTGCATTATATTAATATGCAGCTTTTTCAGGTCTAAAAACAAATATATTTTTAGTTTCAAGACTTGATTAAGATGATTCTGTTTTATTGCGATATTTTTTTAACCATTAATGGCAGGGTCACCAAATTTTGTGAGTTGTCCTTTACAGTCTTAAGACATGTCCTAGCAAAAAATCAAAGCCAGTATGACTGTTTAAGTACTGCATATAAAAGGGTTTTTGAAGTGTCTAGTCAGTTAGGCAATATGTCTTCTGACGTTCATAAAAAATTACATAATCTGGTGACCCTCCATTAATTGTTAAAAAAAATATAGCAAAAAAACCATTAAGAAGCATATTTAAGTCTTTAAACGAATATTAAGTTTCATTTTAGACCTGTAAATGATTTCTGAGATATTTTAAAAATGGATTTGCGGAAAATTCCCTAGGTGGCATTTTCTAAAAAATATAGATCTTATAACTCAGAAAACTGCATATCAACATATTCTGAAGAAAAAGTTTAGGTGAATTGACTTGAAACCTATTGGTACATTTTCAGCAGTGCAGTGTGTGCACTCGATATCGAGGTGTTTTCAAAACATAATAAAAGCAATACTTTTTCCACAATTTTAATATGAACAAAACAAACTTTTTTGGTTAAAGCCCGAACCCCGCTTCAGTTTGAAATGAAACAAGATCTTTAAGATTTAAGTAGGATTGGATTAGGCTTAACCCGACTCTGGACATGTCACTCTAAATCCCTTTAAAAGATATTTGTAACAAACCTTTTTGTAATTCCAATATTGTTGTTCATATCCAAGCTGTCCAACCTTCATACATGAGTGCCAAGTTGTCAGGGGTTGTGGATTCACGTATAACAAAATCAACTTGCTCCGCTACACTGGACTACAAACGGAAACAAATTTAAATATAAAATCTTTGGATTTGGTCAAAATCAATTCAAATCAAATTTTTGATATTTCATCAGCAAAACTAATCTACGAGCCTGAAAATTTGGATTAAACGTTTGATTATAATATGCTAGCTGTGTGCAAAAATAAAGAAAATCCATTAGAATGAGTTCTATGGGTTGGTTGACCCAAAAATGAGCTGAACCATTTCATAATTTAAATACTAAATTCACTTTTACAAATATGTTAACAGTTAAACTAATATGTTAACTACTGAATTCTTTGTGATCAGAATTTTGAATACTTACGTAAAAAAAACTTTAAATCTTAAATGGTAACATTTTGGTTAGAATGAGAGATACCCCATACAAATATAATGTTATCTAAAAATAATTCCTTTCATATTTGTTATATTGCAAAAAGCTCAAATTTTCAAAATGCATTTTAGTGCAGATTTTTCTTTCTTCTTTTATTCGAATTGGAAAGAAATAGTTAATATATAGTTATTTTTCAGATAAAATATCTAAATATTCAGTTATTTTTCAGATAAAATATCTAAATATTT
Source organism: Eurytemora carolleeae (assembly GCF_000591075.1). Lineage (NCBI taxonomy): Eukaryota > Metazoa > Arthropoda > Copepoda > Calanoida > Temoridae > Eurytemora > Eurytemora carolleeae. Next base: position 218,786 of record NW_019396510.1, read on the forward strand.
AGTTATTTTTCAGATAAAATAAATTGAGGATCTTCTACGATTCATGAAAAGCTAAATGAGTACTTTATTATTAAAAATAATGATTACAGAACTATACATTTCTTGACAATCTTAACGAATTTAGATATCTATCCCTGGCAATTTTGAATGCTCGAAAAAGGCAGACCACATTTAGAAATGGCAGGACTAGGGCTATTTTGTGATTATTGTTTCATATCTGTAAAATTAGACTGTAAAGTCGACTGATTAATTGTAAATTAATCAGGGGTGTATTTCGTGTATCTGATCTAATCTGTATCCATTCAGATCAACTGTGGCACTTGTATGGATGGTGAATCTTTCGACCTACAAGAATCCGCTATACTTCACTTCTGACCTACGCCAAATCCGGTATACTACACATCCTACCTACTAGCACGTGGTTTTACAGCCTCTAGATGGACGGCCACAGCGCCCGGACCTTACCTAGCCGTGGCGCTCGGTCCCCTAGCCTATCCTAGCCGCAGCGCTCGAACCAGAAATTTTCTTAACCTAACCTAACCCTCAAATAATACAGAAATAAACAGCTTGCGTAGGTCCGATATTGCAGTAGGTCGGAAAGTTAGTAAGTCAGAAGTTCAGTAGGGGGGATGTAACATTACCACATGTATGTCCTCAATATAACACCTTAGACAGTTTGTTTGGAAAAGCAACATTGCTAAGAATTAAATTTTACAGAAAGGTCAAGGTTTTTTGTGCACCCTACCGTAGAGTATCTACAGTGCTTAGGATCCGGATCCGTATCCGTTGGATCCGCAAGATTTTGGCTTCCTGGATCTGGATC
>NW_019396510.1:219735-286223 GCF_000591075.1 Eurytemora carolleeae
CCCTTAAATCTCAATTTAGAGCTATAGACGATCTAATAAGATGTGGGACACCCTGCTGTATATCCTGCCACCTATTTATTTCTCTGTTTATTTAATTTTATAGTTTCTAATTAAACCGGTTTTGGGAAAAATTGACAAATTTACCTTGCGAAGTGAATCCGGTTCTCTTCCTTCCAGCTTGAGGCGGACACGCTTCAGAACATTTACAGCAAACTTGTTCCGTTCTTCCACCTGATAATGGATTAGGAGTAAGCAATAGTTGTTAATAAGACTAATAATACATAGGCAGCTGTAGTACATTTGAATTTCCGAGCCGGGTCAACCTTTCCGGTCCCAGTTTGTTCTGTAGCTAGCTCTATGGACAGGACTAGTGGATATCGAGATCTTCTCTTTTTATTAATCTCAAGATTAATTTATTCTTTAGTTTGTTTCCTGTAAAGTGTATAAAATTCAACCAATCAGAGTGTCGATTGCAGAACTCGAACAGCCAATCAGAATCGAGAAATATTGTACGTGCAATCAAAGATAGTACTCTTATTGGTTGCAATCCAGCTGGAAAATCCAAAAAAAAGGATTAAGCATAAAATCAAAAGTGTCAACAGTGGGTACATAGATTTATAAATCAGGATTGGGGGTATCTAATACAAGAGTTTTCAGCTCGGATTACATTTTTAGATCTGTTATGAATCGAACCTACCACTTAAATTTACGTTTTGGATAATTTAAAATTAATAAATGTAATCTCAATTAATTGTCTAATGTAGGCCAGTTCCAACCTTCTTTGCTGCTGAATTATCGTCAACTTCTTGATCATCTTTCTTGGGATCTTCTTCCTTCATCTTTCTGTTCTTCAGCAACTCCTGAAATAAAAAAATTAAATTTAGCAAAATTAAAAATTATAAATACCAACAGCTTTTTCTTCTTTCAATGCAACATGTTGACCGTATTTTGAAATAACACTTTAGATTCTTCAATTTTCTTTTATGAAACATTTTATTCAAAAACATGTTGTTTCAGTTTAAGTTTGAGCACTATAACACAAATAATCCAATCACCCCCCCCCCCCCCCTCTGCACTCCTCATCTCCCCTCCCTCCCTTTTATCCTCAACAGAGGCCGAGGCATAGTGTGACGTCACTCAACTATTAATATTTCCGCGTACACCATTTAGAGTCTCCAACAGAGGGATATACACTATGTAGGGGGGGGGGGGTAGGGTTCCCCCACTCCTCCCTCGGTGGTCGTTGTATTTAGCAGAGTATATATTTTTTGAAATCCCGCTGCTCCCCGCAAATGATTTTCAATGCTCTGGTATCAAAAAATGTAAAATTAAACTTGATTATGACAGATGTCTTCCTATTTCATAGTTTTTAGGCTTAAAGGTCCTACTGTATAAATTTGCAGAATTCTGCAGCATTTAAACTAAAAAGTTCTGCTTCACTGATTCTACATTCAGAACCAAGTTTGCAGGGAAAAACTTGCTGGAAAATCTTTGGAATTGGGATTAGCTGAAATTGAAAAATTCAGGACTCATCGGAACTTCATTTAGATAGAACAGGGGTGTAAATATTTTTAATTTTTCCCGGGGGGGATATGAGCTTTTAAAAGGGGTTGGGGGAATAAAATGAAGAAAAATAAGGAAAAAGGGGAAGGAAAGGGGAAAAAAGGGGGAAGAGAGAAGAAAGCAGAAAAAAAGAAGGAATTGATCTGCTGGTTCTGGCTCAGACAGGAAACTAAGCAAACCCTTTCTGGGGGAAAAATGTGACATTTTTCACCCCAAGGGGAAAGAGGGAAGGAAAAAGGGAAAATCTTTATGGGGAAAATTATAATCCCCCCCGCGCCTAAGAGAACTTTTCGAAGTTTCTGCGGGCTGCGTAACCCTGTAAAACTAATATACACCCTTGAGATAGAGTTCAGCACATTGTGTCTAAACAACAAAGAACAGATAAAAGATTTAAAGAACTGTAGTTGCATTTATAAGGGACAATGCACGGTTCACAACCATAACCTTGAAACCTTAATCTAATCAAGTAAAAGATAACATCGTCTTTATACAAGTGTTAAAGTCTAATAAATTCTTGTTGTTTCTGAAGCCAGAAAAGCGCAAGTCACTTTTGCAGAGAAACCACAAATGAAAATAATCACTGCTAAAAATAAAAATGAATATCTAATCCATATTTGATCAGGCAATGCTCTTGTGTATCGTCGGACATACCACTTTATCAATTGGAGGCCTCTTGAAATTACGATTACAGTCCCTTTAAGTAAAAAAATATTCTCACAGAGTGATTGCCGGAGTATACAGTTAACAATAAAAATTGCTATGTTCATTTCATAGCAAATAGAAAAAACGAAATGGATAAAATGTTTATCTTTGGATAAATTTGGAAAAATATTAATCTAAGATATTTTATTTTATGTAAAATAAATATATTTATGCATAATATCTAATATAAAGATGATGCCAAGTGCTTACTTTATCCGTGATGGAAAGACAAACCCCTGGACGGAGGGGGGGGGGGACAAGTATGTACCCCCCCTTCTTCATTCAAGACGTTGTTAGAAAAGGATTGATTTTGATCTACTAGTTTGATGATGCCAAGAGCTTAGTGTTAACTTGATGGATAATATCCTGCCTTTAGAAGACAGTAAACTCAGAATAGAGAGCTGAGTCAACATAACTAATCATCTCTTGGTGTTTAACAACATGGGTTTAATAAACATTACATTTAATGAATGGAATGTGGTAGTTATCCCAGAGGTAGAACTGTCAAAATGTGAATGACAGGTTTTACCTCACCAACATTCTTTTTGCCTGGTAGCAATCTAATTAGCTGATAAACTTCCAGGAATATATTTTCTAAATAATTTGTTCGTTTACACCAGTATTTGAGTTTTCCAAAGTGATATAAAACATTATTTTTCGATGGAATTTTCTAAGGGGGGTGTAGGGACGAAAAAAAGACAACTTGACATAAGCTAACATTTTTAAATGCATCTCGTTTGAGAAAAGCGGAAGTTTGATGAAAATAAAAAAATGAATCAGAAAACAAAGAATAGGAATTGTGGACATTATAAACATATTTTTATTATAAAAGGTTTAAATATTCCTTCCTACATGGATATATAGTGAGGAAAATTGTATTTCTATGTTTTTCTTCTATCTTCTGATCTGGGCTGTCAATTTTATATTAAGGACACAAATCCCCAATACACTTACAAATAAGATATATTAGATTAAGGAAGGACAGGAGGATTAGATAAACCCATCACAAAATATAAACAAATATAAAACAGTCCCAAGACCAATGGCAAAATTTGTTGAGGGAACCCGTGGTTAAGTAAAATGTTTAATGTCCCGAATACATAATTGTCCCAAGGGACGTTAAGTAACTAAACCTCACTGTGCAGGGGGAATCATAGGTCGGCAATGTTGGCCAAAAGGAAATAAAATATCAATACTATATACAATACCAGCTGAAGTGCCCGGCGTGGCCCGTGGATTTTTTTTATTTAGAAAACGCTCAGGGTTTGAAAAATAAAATGTCGATATTTTTTGACCTATTTTACCACCGGGGTGCTAAAGGGTTCTCTCAAAAAATGTCAGCCCATTCGGTTTTGCCGTTTGGCCAGCTATAGCTGATAGTGATATATTAAATATACACGTACAAATATATTTATATGAGCGAAGAGGTTTATTATATAGGTTATATACCTGTACAAGGTTTTCATCCCTGGCCATCCCAGCAATATTTACAAGATCGTTGTAAACATCATTTAACCTACTCTTCACCCTTCAGAATAAGAATATATTAAGAATAATAATAAGAATAATAATAAAAATAATAATAAAAATAATAAGAATAATAATAAGAATAATAATAANAAAGACTATGAAAAAGACTAAGAAAAAGACTAAGACTAAGACCTAGAATAAGAATATGAGTAAGAATAAGAATGAAAATAAGAACAGTTATCTGCAAAGGCCCAAGTATAATTATTAAAACTGTTTTTTTGTGTGTGTGAAAGAATTTAAAAATTAAATCAAAGGCGTACACAAGGGGGGCTATGGAGGCTGAGTCCCCTCTGGATCAGTAAATTTTTTGTTTCAAGGTCACAGCAGGGACTGATCCCCTACCCCAATTGAAAAAAAAATGAAGCCCCCCTGTTCAAGTTCCTGTGAACGCCCCTGAATCATACCTGTTAAAAAATGACGCACTCGATAATCGAAAACAAACCTGTCAAAAGCCCCCGCGTACAGGTCTCCCAGCTCCTGCGTCACATTATCGGATAAAAGTGATCTCATAAGCTTGTTCATGTCTTCAGTAAACTCTTTGTACCTGAAAAAAAGAATAGATTAATATAGAGTGGAATTAACTCGAAAAAAGTGTAAAACGGCCATTTTGTTGCACTGTTTCCATACTGCAGGTGTACTTCACATATTTGTGCTATACAACCTTTTGGGCCTTAGAACATCCTTTATAGAAAAAACTTTTCTTGAAAATTATTTGATTTTCTCTAAATCAATTCTCTGACCACCTGGCATGCATTTCATAAAAATTAATTTGATTATTTTATTCAGTAAAAAAACATATTTCTTAATTTGAGGTAATTAAACAATAAAACCAATATGCTTGAAATACTCAAGAAATCAAAATATCAAAATACACCGTAAAAAAGTCTGATGGATCTGAAATGAATCATAAAAAATTTCTCAATAAAACTGCAATCTTAGTTCAACTACCATAAATTGCCGGTCACTCCCTTTAAGCCTGAACCCTATAGGACGATGGTTGACCAGTGTATTTATTTATTTATGTTGATTCTTAAATTCTATTTAAGAATGGATTAAAATCCTTTCCCTGTGGAACATCTAATTAATAAAAAAATTGTTTAACTATATAAACATAATACTTTTCTTTAGGCAAGTAGCTTGGATTTTTTTTAATGTGTGGGGGGGGGCATTTTTTTGGACCAGAAAACCTTAGAAAATGTCAATATTTATGACTTATTACACATTATACATAGATCATGGATAAAAAATAACATTAAAACAGTATGCCTGAGGATTTTATTTTGAGTGCCAAGCTTTTAACCTGAAGTGCTTTTTCTTTTTGATTTTCTTTTTGATGTCATTTTCCTTGAAGAAAAAGTAATTTCTGGCTTTTTGTGCAAGAAAAAAATTTTAACGTTAAATTTTTTTTGTTTTCTAGTCTTAAACTCAAATCTAAACAAAATATCTATTTAAGATGTATGACTCATAATATTTCCAGTTAAAAAGGCAGTTTTTGTTTTAATGCAAAGCTTTGCAATAGCTTGTAAGGGAAAGAAAAAATATTGCAAAACTGCAGGCAAAATATCTTCTAAATTGCCTTCGACAAAGTAAGCATATTGCATAAATCTTGCAAGGAAGTTAAGCATCTTTTGCAGATCTTTTATTGTTTTGTTTGATTTTGAAAAAAAAAATATTTTGATATTTTCAAATCTGCAATTCTTTCCTTCCCTGGTTAAACTTAGCTCGATATCTGAGTAACAATAAGGGAAATATCACCATTTACTAAAGTCCTGACAAGAAAGGGGGAAGAGTGAAAAATTGTTACATACCCTGCCCCCCTTTATACCCTTATTAACGGAATAATATCGGACTATGCATGAATCTGAAAATCGGTTTACTAAAGCTAAAATTTTATAAATAACTATGGGGGTTCAAAGTTATATGTTAACCCAAATTCTCTCTCGTTTTTTTGCTTAATTATTTAAAATAGGAAAATTAATTCAAAATAGAAAAATTAATTTAAATTAGGAAATTAATTTAAAATTAGATATTAATTGCAGTATACAAGAGAGTCTAAAGCAAAGAAGAATAACAATTCTGCACGTATTTACTTAATAAACGACGATTTTTACGTTTTGATGTTTAATAAAATAATGATTTTAATTCACCTATAGTTAATAAAAACGTTATTTAACAACAAAAAAAAAGAAATTGTAACAGATATATCCAGGGGTGTGATTATTATTATATATAATTTGTGAACATTTACATGAATTGTACACTTTGGTATTTGATCTTCTTTTCAGACTTAAAGGGACGAACAAAATCCATATCGAGGGATTGTTTAGTTTCCTTTCTATTCTAATCTCTGTACTGTGTCTTCCCCCCTCGTCTATATAAACATTTCGGCTTGCATGTCTGCTTGTTTTAATCCTATAAACGTCAGAACGGCTGAACCGATCGCATATTAATATGCTGTGGATGCAAAGAGGCGTTTAATGACAAGACGGGCGCGAAGCGTCCTGACAACCTGATTTGTTTACAAGTCAACTATTAACCTGGAAAGATAAACAGATATTCCCGGAAACTCAAGGTTTTCAATCTTCAGTATTGTTCTTAGTAGCACTGCTACATCAGCCATCAGCTTGTGATGCACTGTTAGTAGATCCTAGTAATAGATTAGTAATTAGTATAAATCTCAATTTATTAGTGTTTACTTGCAATGCAACCATTAAATTTTTATTCAAGTGGAATTCAATCTAAATAAATGATAAATATGTTGGAAACAGCGTTAATCAAAAATATACAAATCTAAAATAATTTTAAAAATTCTACCTTTATTGCTAAAGCTGATTCTGACAGCCTTTTCTGCAGTACATTACATTGTTTGTTTGTGTTCGTCACTTGGTCTTGAATACTCCTAAATGTAAACAAAAATTACCTCTTAAACATCGGATGATATAGACAATGACAATGACAATGACAATGACAATGACAATGACAATGATAATGATAATGATCCACCTGACAGTTTTAGCGATGATCTCCTCTGTCTGTTTGATCCAAAACTTGTCAACTCCCTCCAGCGGCGGGTTCATGTCCAGCAAACTCATCTCATCCTGAAATCAGAACTTTTGTATTGTTAATCTTGGGATTAAGCATTGATCTTAATCTTAACAGATATACGGAGTAAGTTAATTCCCTTTTGAAATCCCTTGATGGCTGACCCATTTTATATGTATATACCCACAAAGCATAAAACTTTAATGTCTACCTTTAACATTTTATATATGGCAAGACAAATACCTTAGTATATTTTAAGATACTGCCGTGAAACTAGTCATTAAATAGAGTTTACTGATTTGGTAAAGAATGTAAAATTGCAAGGGACCATTGAATGTACTTGTAAGAAACAGAAAAAAATTCGTACATACTTTTCTGAAGTCTCATACAGGGTAACCCACAAAACATGCGACTTCATAGACGACTGTATTAAATGTATTTAAACCTTTTTTTACTTTCACAGTTACCTGAAGTTCTAATGTCGTCTTTTTATTAGTTAAATTAGTCAGTTTATCCGTTAAAAACGATCATTAAGGCACAAAACCAAATTCAATTTTTAGATCATCATATTTAAAGAGTTTCAGGTCGTCTTTACAATCTCATTCTTAGTGGGTAGTCCTGTAGTTCATCATGCAGTACATTACCTCGCTAAGCCCAGAGCTTCTCTGAAGCGCGTTCAGTCCTGCGCTTTCTCGCGCCATGGACAGAATTTTCAAAAATTGGTGATCACTCGCCTAAAATATCATTGGTACTATTTAAAAAAAATGTAATATTGTAATATTGTTATTGTTAGCGTTATTTTGTGTTTTTTTTGTTATTTTGTGTTATATTGTGTTATATTGTTTTATATTGTGTTATATTGTTTTATAATGTGTTATATTGTGTTATATTGTGATATATTGTGTTATTGTAATTGTAATATTGTTTTTGTAATATTGTTATTGTTATTGTTATTGTTATTGCTTTTGTTATTATTATTATTATCATCATCATAAGACAACCAATCATTCAATTAAATTGTGGTAAAATACCATATCATCTTAATTAACTACTTCTAGGGTTTTCATTTTTTGGATCAATTTGGAGCCATAAAGGCCCAACAGAACAGAACCATATGAAGTTTATCTGGAATGATCCTCCAATAAACTTTTTTTAACATGTCACACCTAGCTCTGTTGTTTAGCATCTAGCTAGGAGATAGACTTATTTTAAAAAAACATAAAGAAAAGTTTTTTATGGTTCACCAGTCCTGGCTCCGTAAAGCCTTGACGGATCCAAATTGATCTGGACAAAATTGGAAACTCCCTCCTACCTGCGCTTCTGGAGTTTTAATTCTTAGAAGCTCGTATTGCACTGCAGCATGCACAATTCCTGTTACGCCCTTGACAAGCAGTCCTGTACGGGAATCAACCATTCAGAATATGCGCAAAAATTTTGAACTTTTGCACAGGGTGTGCCAATGAATAATTACTTAAAAATCTAAGTTGTGAAGGATCAGTAATTTTATTACCAATTTTACAAATTCAATATAAAATTAGGTCTGCTGAAGATTTAAACTCAAGGCGAAACGTTCTACGCTTACCATACAAAGTCAAAAATCATTTAAAAAGACGATCTCTCTCTGACAGTTTGAGATGAGCCGTTGGACATCCCGTTCTTGGATAAACACCTTTATTATCTCAAAGCTCATTTCCTTCAAATGAATATCATAATATTAAAATTGCTAATTTTTCAAATAAATAAAAAAGTCGAGTTTGAATGATGGTATCCCTGCTAGCCGAATATTTTCTACTTGTGCCGAGTGTTGAGAACTAAACTGTTCAACAACTTCTTGAAGTTGAGGATTAGCTCCAACCGCCCACTTCAACCGTTGATCTACACCTCCTTTCAGATCAACAAAGGTTTCACTTAGCTCCTTAAAAAATGTTTATTTTTTTCATTAAGCAAGAAAGAAAAATAACAATTTCATAATTGCTTTTTGCTTAACCATCACAAAATGTGGTAATTTGGTTCACAAGTCAGATTAAAAAAAAAAACGAGAAGTAGTTAGACTAGGTACGGATAGTTGAACTTCTTCTCTACTGTTGCCACGAGTGTAGGTATGTTTACCTGTAGCTCGGCTTGGTACTTTAACACTCTGGCTGTTCTTCCAGTTATTCCAGGTAGAAACTTGACCCTGGAGGGTTCAGCAGCTTTAACATTGACCGACAGCAACTCCTGATATAACCTGATTAATAATCATGTTTATGGAAACAATTATCATAATTTACAAACCTGGAAATACCATTGAAGTGAAGCATGAAGTAGACAATTCAGCTTTTGCTGAGCATTCATTCGCTCGACAGCTGTCTCAAGCTGCTGAATCATTTCCCATCGTTGAATAGCATTCATCATGCTTTTACTCATCACAGTCATCTTAGCAATCCGGGCCTGGTTGAGGTAACCATTACCAAGTTTTTCATCGTAGACCGCCTGGGCTAGATCACCGACGTCAAGTTTACCAGCGCTTGAACTAAGAAACTTGGTTGTAGCACTTGCCGAACTGTGTTGTGCAAAATGCGCAATTGCACAAGTAAGATGCCGAGGTCCAGTGCCCACCAAGAAGCCCTTGACGAAATCCAGAATGAACTTTTTAACAGGTTTGAGAAGAGCTTGCCCAAGAGGGAGTAGGCTTCCTATACTATTCAGGTTAAATATGGAGGAAAAGGATAGACTAAGATTGAAAAATGTCTCCATTAATTCCAACTTCGAGATGAAAAGGTTCAGAGCCATGGATTCCCAGACACCAGGAGTAGTGTTGAAGGCAGCAGTACTGATCTCCTGAGCAGCAAGGATGGTATTAAAGTTACTGTATTCTGGAGTAGAGGAGCAGGATATAACCCTCTCCCTTAGCTTTACCATGGCGTAGTCCACCTTGTCAAACAGCGTGTTGATGGCACACAACAGCATCTGTCCAGTTGACATGTTGTCAGCCGTTACTGCAGCTGAGAGCAGCCTAGTGTAGCTCTTTCTAATCTCATGAACTAGTTGAACCGTAGCAGTGTGAGGGGATTCCATGCCAAGCATCATGCATCTTGTATGCAATCTAAAAATGATTAAATTTTAAATGAATATTTTTGAAAGGTTTATTGAGTACTTAGTAAGGTGAAAGGTGTGAAAGCCCCTAACGGAAAGAAATATGTGCAATATGTACTGTGAAAGGTGTGATGTTTACTATGTACTATGTACGGTGCACTGATCACAGTGTACGGTGAATACTGTACTTTGTTTTGTGTAGCTCGAACTGTGAACTAAATTCCTTAAACATACTGTGTACTGTGTACATACTGTGTACTTGTACTGTATACATACTGTGTACTATGTACTGTAATATAATTATTATTATTATTATCATTTTGTTTATTGTACACACCGAGTTCAGTGTACTAAGAACTGAGTACTATATACGGCATACATACTTTGTACTGTGTACTGTATGCATAATGTGTAATTTGTGCTGTGTACTGTATACATACTGAGTACTATGTGTACTGTATACTATGTATTGTATACTGTATATGTAGTGTACTCTCTGAACAACTGGCTGTGATATTTAACAAATCTATGTCAAGTGGAATTGTGCCACAAGTTGGAGAGATGGAAATATCGCACCAATCTTTAAAAAGGGAAGTAAGAAAGAACCAGGAAACTATCGTCCTATCTCGCTTACTTCAATACCATGTAAGATCTAGTTGCTGACCATTTAGTAAACAAGTCTATTAAACAAATCTCAGCATGGTCTTATGAAACATAAATCATGTGTAACTAATCTTTTGGAGTTCTTTGACAAAATCACGCTAGAGAGTGATAATAACATTACTAAGGAAATAATTTATTTAGACTTCTCAAAAGAATTTGATAAGGTGCCAAAACACCAACTGATCCAAAAGTTACAATCTCATAGTATAAATGGGAATGTTGTTTCTTGGATTAACAACTGGTTGACTGGAAGAGGGTAAAGAGTGATCATCAATGAAGAACAATCCACCAGGTAACCTGTACTCTCAGGTGTACCCCAAGGATCTGTACTCGTATCATTAGCTGTTGCAATATTTATCAATGATATAGACACCTTAACCAAATCTATTACGATAATGAAAAAATTTGCAGATGACAACAAACTTGCATAGTGTATTTTATCGTGATAAATTACAGGATTGTCTTAACATGCTGTGTGAATGGGCAGAAATATGGGGAATGTCATTTAATGTTGCTAAATGCAAGATTCTTCATGTTGGACATAATAATCCCAAATATGAATACTTTATGAACGGAATTAAGTTATCTGAGGTCAAAGTAGAGAAGGATATTGGAGTGAAAGAATAACATTTTAGAGATCGACATGTTTTCCTTAACTTGTATTAACAATCTGTAAGATGCCATTTGGAGTTTTCTGTCTCAGCGTGGTGTCCCTCGACAGCTGTAGACAAAGATATGCTAGAACGGGTGCAACGTAACCATTAATATGATATCTGGACTGTCAGGTAGAAATTATGAAGATAAACTTGAACTGAGACTTGACTCCCTGGAGAACAGACATGCTACAAACATTTCAGATTATCCCGTATCCGTGGTTTGGATGATGTAAAGAGTAATACATGGTTTAATATTGTCGGATTAGGTGAACATAGAATAACTCGTCTAACTGCAGATCCACTAAATCTGATGCTCTCGCGATCTAGACTGGAATTGGGAGCCATTTTTTTAGTCAGATAGTAGTGAATTTATGGAAGAGTTTGCCAGGAGGAGTTAAAAACGGTAGAAATCCTAAAACGTTTAAAAACATTTACCAACGATATGCTGGAGATATTGTTCGAGTAAAAATAGTGATATAAAAAGTTACTCAGTCAATCTATTGACTCGCAGATAATTTTAATATGCCCCTAGCTGGGGTCTAGAGATTAATTCACAAAATAGCCAAAATATACAAACTGTGTAAGTGTGTACTGTGACCTGTGTGCTGAGTACTATGTACTGTGTACATACTGTTTCAGTGTGTACGGTATACATACTGTGTCAGTATGTACTGTATACATACTGTGTTCTGTGAACTGTGTACTGTGATCTATGTGCTGTGTACTATGTACTGAATACATACTGTGTCAGTGTGTACTGTATAAATACTGTGTCGTGTGTACTGTGTACCCTATATGAATAATGCAGCTACCTGAGTTCATGTTTAATCTCCTCTAAGGGTACACCACTGGTTGAGATAATGTTCAGAATATTCTTGCAAACCTAATCCACATCAATTCATTCATCTAATTCGACAGTTTTCGAGGAGGGGATAGGGCTAAGTGTGGGAAACGGAGGGGGAAAGGGTTGGACCACGTTTTTTTTCTTCAAAAACCCCGCCTCCCCATAAAATCCACAAATTCTTCTAAATTTTCATATAAAAGGTAAACTGTCGCCAAACTTTAACCAGGGGTATTACACATATTTAACCAAAAAAAAAATAAAAAAATTCAATTCAAGAGATTGCAACATGAAATAAATTCTGGATGCAAAGAGATGAAAGAGAAACGTTTATTCCAACCCCCTAAATCACGTCCAGAAAATACTAAATATATTTACCCCGGCATGGTTTTACAATCCAACTTTAGGCTTTTATTCACCATCAAGTCTCCACTTAAACTAGGACAGCTCCATCCATTCGGACACTTTCTAATAGATATTTTGGTCACTCGTTTGTCAATTGTGACCCTGATCTAGATGAATGTATTCCTCTAGGACGGATGGTTCTCCTTGAAGATTCTTTTTAATCCCTTCTGGAAGGATTATACAAGTAAAACTTGTCTCCAGGTCCCTCAAACCACTGGGAAACAGATTGATATCTGATACTGTATGTTTAAACACCACAACGCGTAGACTAACAAAAGAGAAATAAAACTAAAAATAAAATGAACCTAGAATTGAAATCGGAATTAAGCTAGAAGTAAAATATGAAGCTAGAAGTAAAATAGGAGTAAAGCTAGAAATAGAATGGGAATGAAGCTAGAGCTGGAATGAGAATAAAGCTATAAGTAGAATGGGAATGCAACTAGAACAAGAATAGGAGTGAAGCTAGAAATAGAATGGGAATGAAACTAGAAGTAGATTGGGAATAAAGCTAAAGCTAGAATGAGAATAAAGCTGTAAGTAGAATAGGAATTAATTTAGAAGTAGAATTGAAATGCAACTAAAACTAGAATGGGAATAAAGTTAAAAGTAGAATGGAAATCAAGCTAGAGGTAGAAGGCAATGAAGCTAAAACCAGAATGGGAATGAAGCTAGAAGAAGAATGGGAATGAAGCTAGAACTAGAATGGAAATAAAGCGAGAAATAAAAAGGGAATGAAGCTGGAGTAGAATCGGAATGAAGCTAGAAGTAAAATGGGAATGAAGCTAGGAGTACAATGATAATAAAGCTAGAAGTAAAATGGGAATGAAGGTAGAAGTAAAATGGGAATGAAGGTAGAACTAGAATGGGAATAAAGCTAGAAGAAAAATGGGAATGAAACTAGAAGAAGAATGGGAATAAAGCTTGAAGTAGAATGGGAAAGAAAGCTAGAAGTAGAATGAGAATAAAGCTAGAAGTAAAATGGGAATGAAGGTAGAAGTAAAATGGGAATGAAGCTAGAACTAGAATGGGAATACAGCTAGAAATAAAAAGGGAATGAAGCTGGAGTAGAATCGGAATGAAGTAAGAAGTAAAATGGGAATGGAGCTAGGAGTACAATGATAATAAAGCTAGAAGTAAAATGGGAATGAAGGTAAAAGTAAAATGGGAATGAAGGTAGAACTAGAATGGGAATAAAGCTAGAAAAAAAAGGAATGAAGCTAGAAGAACAAGAAGTAGAATGGGAATAAAACTAGAAGTAGAATGGGAATGAAACTAGAAGTAGAAAGGGAATAAAACTAGAAGAAGATTGGGAATTAAGCTATAAGTAGAGTGAGAATAAAGCTGTGAGTAGAATCGGAATTAAGTTGGAAGCTATCTAAGCTTACTATGAGGAGAAGATTGGATAAGTTCCTGTGAGGAAATTGGTAGGAGATCTGTTTAATTAGAAGAACATGGATACAATACAAATAGAGAATTCTAAAAGAAGAACAGGACAGTAGATTGAATTAACAGCCCACTTAGTACAAAAAAAAAACTAAAATAGATTGTAGTTTTTTTTTGCTACATCAAAATATTCAAGATAAAGATATTTTCCAGTATACAGGGTGTCCCTATAAAGATACTATTTGTTAAAAGCAATAGCAACGTAAAATCTGATTTTAAAAGTCATTATATAATTACGTCTGCTAGAGTTTATTTTATGAAAAGGAAAAAGGCTATAATGATGTGTCTGTTCTGCAATGAAAAATGAAGAGTGAAGACGGACAAGGTTACATTGTTTTAGTTCATGTTATTGATGAATTTGCAAAATAATATAATATTGACAAGTTTTCAGATTTGATAAATCACATAATAACGCTGTGGTGTGCACTGTAACGAATAATAACAGTGTGGTGTGCACTGTAACGAGTAATAACGCTGTGGTGTGCACTGTAACGAATAATAACAGTGTGATGTGCACTGTAACGAGTAATAACGCTGTGGTGTGCACTGTAACGAGTAATAACGGTGTGGTGTGCACTGTAACGAATAATAACGGTGTGGTGTGCACTGTAACGAATAATAACGCTGTGGTGTGCACTGTAACGAATAATAAGGCTGTGGTGTGCACTGTAACAAATAATAACGGTGTGGTGTGCACTGTAACGAATAATAACGGTGTGATGTGCACTGTAACAAATAATAACGCTGTGGTGTGCAACGTAACGAATAACAATGCTGTGGTGTGCACTGTAACGAATAATACTGCTGTGGTGTGCACTGTAACGAATAATAACGGTGTGGTGTGCACTGTAACGAATAATAACGGTGTGGTGTGCACTGTAACGAATAATAACACTGTGGTGTGCACAGTAACGAATAATAACGGTGTGGTGTGCACTGTAACGAATAATAAAGGTGTGGTGTGCTCTGTAACAAATAATAACGGTGTGATGTGCACTGTAACGAATAATAACGCTGTGGT
This sequence comes from Eurytemora carolleeae, assembly GCF_000591075.1. Taxonomy (NCBI): domain Eukaryota; kingdom Metazoa; phylum Arthropoda; class Copepoda; order Calanoida; family Temoridae; genus Eurytemora; species Eurytemora carolleeae. The sequence continues at coordinate 234,677 of NW_019396510.1, forward strand.
GTGCAATGTAACGAATAATAATGGCGTGGTGTGCACTGTAACGAATAATAACGCTGTGGTGTGCACAGTAACAAATAATAACGGTGTGGTGTGCATCGTAACGAATAATTAACGATAAACGAAAACAGGAAGCAACGGTTTCGCGTGCTGGACAAAAGACAAAAGAGAAAAAGAAAACTTGCACAAAACAATAAAAAGGTGAGTAAATATATGAGGAAAAGAAATATAGTAATTTTTCTAAGAATCTAACATTTTAATCTGCATTTTTGTAGGAATCAAATGATATCAACAATACGGGGAGGCCCTACATTCACATTCAAATCTGGAAGTGACATAAGTAAAACAAGCAAGGGCTAAGGCCTAATAGCTTGTAATGTAAAGTGTATTTCTCGTGAAAATCAAATACTATAAACCAACGATTTCCCGACTTATAAATAAAACTATTAGTATCAATATTCCTGTAAGTTAGATTGAGAGCCTCCAACACTTGAAGATGATCTGAACTTGATCCCAGGTTCAATAGTTCCATTGTATTGAGTATTGAGTTGGTGACTCCAGACTGCAGAAATACACCCTCTACCATACTCTCAACTCTTCCACCTTCAGATAGAATATGGTGTTGTTTTCACTTAGGTTAAGGAACTGTAACCGTAGTTCCAAGTGACTCAATTTGTAGATTGAGGCGTATCCTTCAAAGCTTTGTCTGATATTGGACGATTAAGAGTTTTAATTTTTTCTTTCAATTGTGATGTCTCTGTAAAATTGACTTGCTCAATGCTCATTGCTGTTTGAGAAACAATGGAGGAAATGGTCAGATGTCATGAATCAGATAAATGAGGACAATATTGTGAATTGAACATACCATCAAATTATATAAACGGTTACTTGAAATTACAAAAACAGTCTCATTCAAAGTTTTTGGCTTTAAAGAGGTATAACAAAGATGGGATGTGTTTCACAAAATTCAAAATTGTATCATTTATAAGACGTTTAAGACATCATTCTTACTCTCTCGAAAATAAATGTTTAATCACATAGTTTGGATGATTTCTTTTTGAGGAACAAAATTTTTATTTTATTTTCACCTTCAGGTTCCTCCACTATTCCTTTATCCAACTCAATCCACTTGTTGGAAACCTAAATAAACTTTCAATTAAAGGGACTGCAGTCGTAATTCAAGGTGACTCTTGGTATAATGTCATGTCCGATTCACAACAATACCCTCAAACGACGGTATCTTCCTCATGATTGATCATATAAAGGTTTCAAGAGTACCGTTGTGAATACTTCCTTCTAATGGAGGATAACAGCCACTTTAAGCATCTGAGTCCGAATTTAATGAAGGGAGCCGCGTCTCAAATCCGCAAAAAACCGGTTTCAATTGAACAACTATTATCATTATTATAAACAACTATTATCATTAAAATCAAAAATTATTATCATTAATATCAAAAACTAATACCATTATTATCAAATATTTATATTATTATCAACAAGTCAACTATCAATATCAAATATTGCTATTATCATCAACAACTATCATTATTATTATTTATTATCAACAAGTATTATCATTATTATAAACAGGTATCATAAATACGATTATAGATTATATAGCTAACCTGAACTAATTGCTGTAGGAAGAAGCATATGAGAGTATCAGGACGCAGACCAGAGTCAGGATGGTTTAACTACGGTACAACAATATTGTTTCATTTGTACAACTGTGCAGTAAAACAAGATTATTCCAATTGTACCGTACAACAAAATTATACCTTCTGTACAATAAGATTATTCAACTGTACAGTACAACAAGAGTATACCTTCTGTACAATAAGATTATTCCAACTGGACCTACCTGTACAAATGTACCGTACAAGATTTTCCAAGAATTTCCAAGACTTTAATTTAATTGCTTAATTTAACAATAAAACTTTCTCCAACACCATTTTTTGTGCAAATAGGGCGGTTCCCGTCTTGGTTTTTGAATGTACACTTAAAAAAATAAAATGCAACCTTAAATTAAGGTTTTCTTTTAATTAAAAGGCCTGAATCGGCCGTGAATAAAAAAATATTTTTTTTACTAACTTCTATGCTAAAACTGGATTGAACAATGGGAAATCATGACAGTTTTACTCAAGCTTCATAAAAATAAAGTTATTCTTGTGTTTTTTAATTGATATTTTTCCGTTTTGATTTCCTGAATTCTGATCTGAAGTGAGAAAATTTCACCTGGTGTTCTTTCTCTAGTGCCAGGTTCATGACACGGACCTGCTCAACCCTCTCCGGACCAGCCACATCCTAACCACGGATAGGTGTATTTAGATACAGACAAAACCATAAATATGTCGAATAGGAACTTGACTTTAACATTAAATTTATAAAATGTGGAAACACTTCAAGAATTAAAAACTATTAATCAATGTCCATCCCTCAGGGGTTCTTCATCATACCTGTGGGGGATAGGCATCGAGAAGGANTGATCATGATAATGATGATCATGATAATGATGATCATGATAATGATGATCATGATAATGATGATCATGATAATGATGATCATGATAATGATGATCATGATAATGATGATCATGATAATGATGATCATGATAATGATGATCATGATAATGATGATCATGATAATGATGATCATGATAATGATGATCATGATAATGATGATCATGATAATGATGATCATGATAATGATGATCATGATAATGATGATCATGATAATGATGATCATGATAATGATGATCATGATAATGATGATCATGATAATGATGATCATGATAATGATGATCATGATAATGATGATCATGATAATGATGATCATGATAATGATGATCATGATAATGATGATCATGATAATGATGATCATGATAATGATGATCATGATAATGATGATCATGATAATGATGATCATGATAATGATGATCATGATAATGATGATCATGATAATGATGATCATGATAATGATGATCATGATAATGATGATCATGATAATGATGATCATGATAATGATGATCATGATAATGATGATCATGATAATGATGATCATGATAATGATGATCATGATAATGATGATCATGATAATGATGATCATGATAATGATGATCATGATAATGATGATCATGATAATGATGATCATGATAATGATGATCATGATAATGATGATCATGATAATGATGATCATGATAATGATGATCATGATAATGATGATCATGATAATGATGATCATGATAATGATGATCATGATAATGATGATCATGATAATGATGATCATGATAATGATGATCATGATAATGATGATCATGATAATGATGATCATGATAATGATGATCATGATAATGATGATCATGATAATGATGATCATGATAATGATGATCATGATAATGATGATCATGATAATGATGATCATGATAATGATGATCATGATAATGATGATCATGATAATGATGATCATGATAATGATGATCATGATAATGATGATCATGATAATGATGATCATGATAATGATCAAGATAATGATCATGATGATAATAATGATAATGATCATGATAATAATAATGATAATGATATGCCACTAACTCAAATATTCTCATATGGTATTAATTATATCATATTAATTATACTTCTAGAGTGCATAGGTTGAAATATCAAAGGTATAGGACATCGGGTTGCAAAGATATAGACATCAGTGTGTGTGACAAGAACTCACTCTTTTTTGGTTTGTCCGACATTTGTACCAGTCCGACGTTTGTCCCAGTCCGACGTTTTTAAGTCCGACGTGTGTGTCGTCCGACGTTTGTGGCGTCCGACGTTTCGTGGGTCCGACGTTTGAACTGGTTCCGATTTTTTTGCTCGATAGTTTGGTTTAAATTTTGCCACAAGGATTAAAATATACAGATTCAAGGGAGCTAAAATGAAATACCTATTTATGTCATTGTAATGGGTATTCTTATTTTTTTGGGGGGGATTTTTATTTTTTCTAGTTGGTTTATAAACCGGCCTTTACGGTCCCAGTTCGTACTGCCCCGGCCAGTACACCAACTATACTGGTAGAGCTAGCTGCTGCAAATATGCAACTAGGTTGACGCGGTCTGACTTTAGGCTGCATCTGGTTAAATGTACGGCATATTTGCGTAAATGTTCGTTGACCTGGTTAGTGCAGAATATACATGAAGATCCTCCAGAATCCTCTTTAGCTCGTCCAGTAGGCCGGTCATCCTTATCCTCATATCCTTCTCCACACTTACATACTAGACAAGGAAAGTCTTAAGTAAGGTTTATAAAGGGACTGTAAGCGTAATTTCAAGTGATCCTTCATGCAGAGATGGCGATGCCCAATTTATAACGGTACCCTTGAAACCTTAATCTGCTCAGAAACGTTGAAAATACCGTCGTTTTTCTGACTTAAGTGTCGAATTCTGATAACCTTTCCAACGCATCATAGAAGCAAGGAATGCGCAAGTCACTCAAATGAAAACTAACAGGTTAAAGAAACAAAAGCATGGATATCAAATTCATACTTGATCAGACAAAGTTTTTAAGTACACCGCTGTAAATCGGCCATTTTCATCTTTGCATGGAGGTTCACTTACAATTACGCTTACAGTCCCTTTAAATTGGTCTTTTATCAGATCTTTGGTTTAGTCATTTTGTCTTTGTTAAGGTCTTTACTCAGGTCTTTAATCAGGTCTTTTTCAACTGTTAATTCAAGTCTTTGTTCAGGTCTTTTGTCAAGTTTTTTTGGGCCTTTGTTTTTCTGTTTATTAAAGTCTTTTATAAGGTCTGTAGTTAGGTCTTTATTAGGGTATTCAGTGAGGTCAATTAAGGACGATTTATGACTATTTACCAAACAAAAAAGCTTTTACGTATAAACTAAATAATATAGTCAACGATAACTTTATGGAAATCAAGGTTCAGCTCTTTTCAAACTTGTCACTGGCAAATTCTTAGAAGAAAATAAAAGAATAAAGAAAGCAACTTGCATAAAACCTTCTGAAAAAACTATCTTAAAAAGCGCGAGACATTTGTATAAAATTCTGTAGTTTAATCAAGATGAGAAATGTTCTGCAACATATTGTTTGAATTATGATGATATTTATTTTAGAGAAAATGGGGAAAATTTTTAAACTTAAAAGTTCTAAAAGAAAAATTCAAAATTTGTATATTCGGTGGGACATTTTATTATTATTTCATAATAATGACACTTACTATTATTTTAATATTTGAGTCTTGATAAATTTCATTATTTGGGTTCTACAATTCTACTATTTAACTGAACCAATGGTTTTACAATGCAACTTTATACCTGAACCAATTGTTCTCTTGTTCTACTTTATGCCTGAACCAATTGTTCTACTGTTCTATTATTTTCCAGAAATAACTGTTCTACTTTATTCCTGAATTTACTGTTCTACTGTTCTACTTTATACCTGGATCAACTGTTCTACTATTCTACTATATTCCAGAATCAACTGTTCTACTGTTCTACTTTATGCCTGAACCAATTGTTCTACTATTCTACTATATTCCAGAATAAACTGTTCTACTTTTCCACTTTATACCTCGACCAACTGTTCTACTGTTCAACTTTATTCCTAAATTAACTGTTCTACTTTATTCCAGAATCAACTGTTCTACTGTTCTACTTTATACCTGGATCAACTGTTCTACTGTTCTACTATATACCAGAACCCACTGTTCTACTTTATACCTCGACCAACTGTTCTACTGTTCTACTATATACCAGAACCCACTGTTCTACTTTATACCTCGACCAACTGTTCTGCTGTTCTACTATATACCTGAACCCACTGTTCTACTATATACCAGAACCAAATGTTCTATTGTTCTACTATATACCTGAACCCACTGTTCTACTATATACCAGAACCAACTGTTCTACTGTTCTACTATATACCTGTGCAAGCTGTTCTCTCTGTCCTGCGTTCTCTAAGAATGTAGAAACTGTTCTACTGCTCAGAATCTGGTTTTGTTCTAACAATCGACCTGCTTCCTGATCCCACTACAATACAATTAAAAACTGAATTCATAGTCTTGAAGAAATACTTTTAAATAAGCTTAACGTCATGTAAAATACATTTAAATAAAAAAATTAGCAGATAGGTTTAATTTAATGAATTTCAGTGATTTCCTTAGAAAGCTGGGGTCCACTTACAGATGCAGTCGCTCTAACACAAACAGATTTTGGAGGACATTTCATAAAGGAGCATAAAAAACCGTTAAAATCATAGCAATTTAAAATTTTTAAGATTATTATTCGAAAACTTCATAATTCTATTTTTCATATAATTTGTTCTTGTTGTATTTGTCAACCAAGTAAATACAATTTTTGAGAAAGATAAAAGTTGGAAAATTTAAACAAGAATGACACAAAATAAGTATTTATGGTTTCAGTTTCACTTCACTTCACTTAGATTAGATTATTATATCTTAAGTATCCAAAATAATTCTGGTTCCTGTTGTACAACGTCAGTATCTTGTCACACTCGGAGATAAAGGATTGAAGTTGATTTTTAACCACATCNAGCCACATCCACCCCTCCTTCCATAGCTTCCTGTTTTCTTAACATATTTAATATTTAACCACATCTAACTCTAACTTGACAAAGTTAACATAACATACAGGACATGATACCTTGACTGACTGTAATAAAGAACATGTTTTAATGGTTTCTAAAGGTAAAATTAGAAAGTTAGTCTTTTAAGGTAAAAATAACCAAAATATGGAGAAAAAGAATTCTCCCTCTTCCCCAGTGCTTCGGTTTTAAAGTAATTTTTGAAAATTCTTTCTAAATTGTAAAAATTTAATTAAATTTTAATAAATTAATTTGTTAATTAAAATATTTAACCTGTATGTATCTAAAATAGAGTACAGTCTGTGACCTGGATTCACTTCAGCTTCCTAAAATGTGAAAATTGAAGGGAGTGTTCAGATATTAGAAGAAAAGAGCAGGTACTTATTAAATTAAAGGGAGTGTTCAGATATTAGAAGAAAAGAGCAGGTACTTATTAAATTAAAGGGAGTGTTCAGATATTAGAAGAAAAGAGCAGGTACTTATTAAATTAAAGGAAGTGTTCAGATATTAGAAGAAAAGAGCAGGTACTTATTAAATTAAAGGGAGGGTTCAGATATTAGAAGAAAAGAGCAAGACATCCTTAATGCAGAGTTTAGGTTTATATTATGAAATTCTAGTTCCAAGTGGCACAATAGTTTGTGGTTAAGACTTAATTACTTTATTTTAATCTTGGAGCTCAGAGAATATACATTATGCAATTTTTAAAAACGTAGCCGAATTTTAGTACCAGTTTTATCAATAAAATTGGAGGTAGGAAGGTAAAAAACAATGTTCAATGGCTTTTGTCATCCTACCTTTAATGTAGACATGTTTGTATGCAAGACTGACAGCTGTTCTCCATTCTTTTGGGAGATGGTAACCAGTTCTTGCCAAGATGAAAGTCCTTCGTCCACCTAGGATTTTGTTTAAAATAAGATTTAGGATAGTTTTTATGTCATTACGGGCGCCAAATCTTTTCAGAAATGTGCAGAAGTCAGAATCCGCTCCATTTTAAAACGCTTTGAAAACGTTAAAAAAACGTTCAAAAACGTTCTAAACACTGCAAAAAACACAAGACAAAAATTTTTCAAATTATAACCCTGAAACAGTTTTTAATTGCTATGTGAAAAACAGGTTTTGGGGAATTTCATCCTATCTATGTAAACTGTCTACAGCTCTGTGGATTGGGACTTCGACAATTGAATTTTTTTCTTTTCTTTTCCTATTTTGACAGGGGCGTATTATTTTTCGTTGCAACCCTCATTTTCACCTTCCCCCCCACCCACCTGCGCCACCCTTTAAAAAAACTGATTTTTGGTTGTGACTAGGGGATAAAATTGTTCGGATATGAATCCTAGAACTAATAAACACGTCTGAAAGTAGGAGATTATGTCTCCCTAAAATCTAAAAAAGCTGATTGATGACTATAAAGGTTTTAAATTGACCTGCATCAGGGCAGCTTGAAGATCATGCTTGTTCTCTAACCAAGCTCCTTTCATCTCGGTCACTCTATTTAGTTAAACACTCTTTATTTCTTTGTTTATCAAGAATCAAGATTGATAACCCTGTTATGAAGAAAATTGATCTAATGGGTGGGCGTCTTGGGCTTGTATAGATATCAGACATTTTAATTTTATAATAGAGATTGAAAGTTAATATCCATAAAGCCCCCCCCCCCTTCCAGGTTTTGTATGACTTGACTCTAAGGAAATGTAAAACTACAGCCCCCCCCTCTCCTTAGTAATGTATTGTTTGACTGGTAGCCTAGATAATGTAAAACTATAATAGTCACCACCCAAAAACTAGAGTAAATGGACCTCCCCGGAAAAAATAAGATCAGTTTTGCCTGACTCCAAGCATGGAGAATGTCAGACTATGCTCCATTTCTCTTTTCTCATTCTCCTCCTGTGCTCCTCCTCCTCCATACATAGCTCCAGCAAGCCCTCCTTAAATAAGCCAATGAGAGATCGGGATTATTCGAAATTACAAGGTGCACTCAATATTGATTTTTTCATGTTTAGAGTGTTTTTTGAAGATTTAGAGACAATTTTTTATTGTTCTGGCAAATTACCCCGGTATCCCTAATTTTGTGAAAAATATCATACAGTTCATTCAACATTTTCTAGCACCGGTTTAAAAATCATTAATTTCATTTATCATTTAATACATTTGTGTCATTACAAAAAAACGAAGTTTTTATAATTTTTTTAAATAACCAATTAAATATTTTGAAAAAATGTTAAATACCTGTAATTCCAGTTGTCCAGTCAACAAGAGGATCATAAACAAATGCTTCTAGAAGAGTTAAAAGAGTCTCCCTTTCTTCTCTCATTACACTACAATTCGTAAATATATTTTTTTTTAACAATTTATTGTTTTTGAATTTCAAATCTTTTAAGTTGGATACAGTTGATACAGCCAAATCTGATTTGATTCTTATTCTTGTCATCGTACTTATATATATTAAGGTTCTACAGCATTTATTAAGGTACTACAGCATGTATTAAGGTACTATAGCACGCATTTAGGTACTATAGCATGTATTAAGGTACTACAGCATGTATTATCGTACTACACCACGTATTAAGGTACTACAGTATGTATTAAAGTACTACAGCATATATTTAGCTACTACAGCATGTATTAAGGTACTACAGCATGTATTAAGGTACTACAGCACGTATTAAGGTACTAAAGCATGTATTTAGGTACTACAGCATGTATTAAGGTATGTATTATATTGTGTAGTGTCATGCAAAAAAGGTAATAATAAATCGTTCAGATTGCCATAAATCATAATTAAATACACGTGTAAATGCGAAATCATACTTTTCTTCAAACAAAGTGAAATATTGTATAATCAGAAATGTTTTTCATAGGTTTTTGATTATTTTTAAAAGATATCATATATTTTTAAAACTAACTTCAGTATAAACAAAAACAGGTGATATGAGAATCTTAAATGAATTCATATATTATTTATTTACAAATCCACAAGTTATATTTATTTACGTTCGGTGACTTCACTTATTGTCAAAGTGATAAATGTAAAATAAAAGTTTTTGGTTTTATTTTGCCCCTTGGAGCCGCATATTTTTGCCAAAATGTTGTGGATCCTAAGCACTAAAATAATCACCTGAGGGTCCTTTCACAACCGAGCCTGAAAAGCCCCTCTACCCCTGATACCCCTAGAACTGAGACAATGTTCTGTGTGAGGCGGCAAGGGACACGTTCAGGGATCCTTAATATCTTCCCTTTCTCGAAACAGATGTTGTAATCGATGTGAACAACATAACCCTGCAAATATGACTATTTTTCATCTATTATATTTTATAATACATAATATAATAATATACATTGAGAACAAGAAAACTTTGGATTAGAAAAGACGACTTTAAAAATCAAGTCATGACTTTGAAAAGTGAACACTGTGCCCTGAATACAGACCCATTTTACTTGATAAGTTACTACCGACACTATTTCCTTTGTAACAACATTAAATACACTAAAGTATTGCTTTAATTAGTTTTCTGGTTCTCACTGTACAAACGAGAAGTGTAGCAAAATAAGTAAGATATAGTTTAATAATATATTTTAATTGTGAAAGTGTAAAACAAGTTCAGGAAGTTAGTTCCATTTTAACCCCCCCTCCCCATTAAAGATATTTTATGTTTCCTTTTCTTTCTGATTCTCGACTATGGACCAGTAGCAATAGTCTAAAAGTGTGAACATTGAACTTTAATTCTTCTTTATAGCTGTTTCCACTCAAATTTATATCTTTTACATAACTTTGTTCTATATTAAAAAAAAGAAGAAAACTGAATGTGCGGATTTTAAAATACTAAAAATAGTGGATTTCTGAAGTCAAATTTTGATCATACTGTAGTTATGTTGTATGTATATTGTATATTTTATAGATATATCTGAATAAGAATAATATCCTGCCTGGTCTAGATAAACTAGAATATTATCTAGATATATCTGAATAAGAAAAATATCCTGCCTGGTCTAGATTAACTAGAATATTATCTAGATATATTTGAATAAGAATAATATCCTGCCTAATCTAGATAAACTAGAATATTATCTAGATATATCTGAATAAGAAAAATATCCTGCCTGGTCTAGATTAACTAGAATATTATCTAGATACATCTGAACAAGAAAAATATCCTGCCTGGTCTAGATTAACTAGAATATTATCTAGATATATCTGAATAAGAATAATATCCTGCCTGGTCTAGATTAACTAGAATATTATCTAGATATATCTGAATAAGAATAATATCCTGCCTGGTCTAGATTAACTAGAATATTATCTAGATGTCTATCTCCAAGACCAATGATATATCCAATGATTGACATGACAGCAAAGGATCTTCCCAGGTTCTGAATTATCTTCCACCACTGCTCGCCTAATATTAAGAAAAATAGTTTAGAGGAAAAAAGGAATTGAGTCTATGCCACAAATTCAAATGTTCAAATCATTCCGACCTGACAGTGTAAACCTTTTTTATACAGAGCGTCCCATATCAAATTAGATTATCTCCAATCTTTAACGCCAAAATTCGCACAAAATCCAAGAAAAATCTAGCATTTTCTGCAAAAATAAATTTTTTAGCCTTCTAAAATTTTTCAAAATGATTCATTCTTCCTAAATTTTCTGATTTGTCCCCCAAATCGTAGTTTAGACCCATTGACGCGGTCTAAATTGATGTGGTACACCCTGTATTAAACTTATATTATTTGATCTAACATTCATAGTTTGATAGATGGCAAGATAGGTGGCAAGATAGATGACAAGATAGATAGTAAGAAAGATAACAAGAAGGATAACAAGAGTAGAGAATACGTACGGTATAGATCATTTTCGAGTTTTGAATAATTTGCGAACATATTTCGACAACATTCTTGAAACAATAATCTGAATCAAATATAACCCGGGCATGTCCAAAATGTGGTTTTCATTATCACTGCATTCAAAATTATCTAAAATATGAAAAATCTAGAAAGTTTTGGTATTATTTAATAGACTGAAATTATTTCTCTGGATATTTTGAAAGCACAAGAGAAGACAGACCAAGTCATGGAAATACCAGCACTATGGGGTTTTCTCGATTCAAATTATTGTTTCAAGAATCATGCTTTAAAACAGGTTTTCAAAATTATGCCGAAAATAATTAAAATCAAAGACGACCTTTTAAAAAAGGAAAAAGATGTCTACCTGAGACAGATCTGAGCCAGACTTGATTACCCAGAAGATCTCTAGGAGTCTCCTGAACCAGCTCATGAAGAACCTGCTTCAGCAACGAGATCGGCCAGGATTTACGATCCTAGAAAATTAAAGGAATTGTCGTCGTATTTCAAACTGACCCTGTCATCTGAAAGACCAAATTTACACGACGTAAATGGTCCGACTTTGTGACCTCAGAGCCCACCTAGTTTTAATTCTTTTTTAACAATTCAGAACATTTGTGTTCTTCTCATTAGCTCTTTTAAAAGACGAGTTATGATTGATGACAAATTAGATTTCAATCTTATGTACGATTTACTTTAACTTGACGTGTGTTAAAGTATTCAAAGAAAATATGGCGAAAAAAATCGATTATTCAACTCTAATATAACCTACTTATTACTTAAAAGTAGTATAACCCCTTTATGAAAGCCATTATTCCATAAAAACCCAATTAAATTTCGAGTTACAAAAATGCACATAGAGACAGATAAATTGTCAATTTGAAGGTGAATAAATTACTAGCTGGAGTGCTCTGCGTTGTCCAGGTTTATTTATTCTAACTTAAAGTCATAGGTACTTCCGCCGTTTACTTGTCCTTGGTATTAAATTATGATTTAATCTCAAGTGAGTGGCGTTGCTTGTGGAATTTCAAAACTTACAAGTTCCATTTTTTAGCCAATGTTATCCCCGGGATATCCAAGATCTTTAATATATAGATACATTTTTTTGGTTGTTTTGTATATACGTGATTGATCCCAAAGACAATACCTCTATTTTAGACACACCATGCTTCCTCAGGATTGGTAGAATTTTAGCATAGAAGATATCACTTGGTTTCCCAACAACCTTGGCGGCATCTTCAAGCTTCTTGGCATTCTCTAAATGCTGTTGTTGCCTGTTACAACAAACATCATTTTAAATTTTTATTAAAAAGTGAATAGATGAATGAATGAATAGATAAACAAGTGAACAAGTGAACAAGTGAACGAGTGAACAAGTGAACAAGTGAACAAGTGAACAAGTGAACAAGTGAACAAGTGAACAAGTGAACAAGTGAACAAGTGAACAAGTGAACAAGTGAACAAGTGAACAAGTGAACAAGTGAACTAGCGAAGAAGTGAAGAAGTGAATTAATGAATCAATGAATCAATGAATCAATAAATTAATAAATCAATAATTAAATGAATAAATGAATATGTTTCCTGAGTTGCCAGCGTTTATAAAGTGCAAATATAGGCATAGCTCCTTCCACCCATTGAATAAGTCCAGATCTTGATCCTAATCCAAACAAAGATAACAATCTTGTGATTTTTTAAAATTAACAAAGAGAATTTGTGAGGATGGATGGCCGTCAAATAAGACGAATAACGTACGTACACGCACATTTGGAGAACCATAATTGTCAACTCTCATTTTCGATATATCAACACAACATGATTCTCTAGGATTATTTAAGCTTAAATCTTAAACCTTGTTGGTTGCAAAGCTGAATCAACTATCACTTTTTCAGTTGTTGGTTGCAAAGCAAAATAATAACCTAAACTCTAATTTGTGTTCCAAATAATTGGTTGGAATTCAATGACCATTATAAAAAAAGCATGTCAAATTCGCATTAGAACCCATACAGACTTTATCAAATGGTGTGGAAGATATTATCTATTTGTTTTAAGCTCTTGATCGGTCACAGTATTTAAAGGTACCGATGTGAATCGGACATGAACTTCTGAAAATGGAGTCATTTGAAATTACGTGTTGAAAAACGTGTAAATATTTCCTCTCAGTAAACAGTTGAAAATTTGAGTGAAATATCTAGTTTGATTTCCTAAGGGAATAACAGTATAGTTCCGAGCAAAGTACTTGACATCTCTTTCTCGCTTATTCTTAGACAGCATCTGGTTCGCAATACCTATAACAGGCAGTTGTCATTAACAATCAGGCAGTTCTCCGTAATATTCAGTCAGTTTTTAATAATATTCAGCCAGTAATATTCAAGCAGTTGTCGTAACAATCAGGCAGTTGTCAGTAATATTCAGGCAGTTGTCAGTAATATTCAGGCCGTTGTCAGTAATATTCAGACAGTTGTCAGTAATATTCAGGCAGTTCTCAGTAATATTCAAACAGTTGTCAGTAATAATCAAGCAGTTGTTAATAATATTCAAGCAGTTGTAAGTAATATTCAGGAAGTTTTCAGTAATATTCAATCAGTTTTAAGTAATAATTAAGCAGTTGTTAATAATATTCAAATAGTTGTCAGTAATATTCAGGCAGTTGTCATTACTAGTCAAGCAGTTATCAAATATTCAGGCTGTTGTCAATCATATTCAGGCAGCTTTCAGTATTATTCAAGCAGTTGTCAATAATATTCAGGCAGTTGTCAAATATTCAGGCAGTTGTCAGTAATATCCAGGCAGTTGTCAGTAATATTTAAACAGTTGTCAGTAATAATCAAGCAGTTGTTAATAATATTCAGGCAGTTGTCAGTAATATTCAGGGAGTTGTCTGTAATATTCAAGCAGTTGTCAGTAATATTCAGGCAGTTGTTAGTACTATTCAAGCAGTTGTCAAATATTCAGGCAGTTGTCAATCATATTCAGGCAGTTTTCAGTATTATTCAAGCAGTTGTCACTAATATTCAGGCAGTTAGTTGTCAGTACTATTCAAGCAGTTTTCAAGTAATATTCAGGCAGTTATTTATTCAAATTTAAAATTGTTGGTTTCATTTAATTAATTGAAATCTGATCTAAATTCTGAACATCTTCGGTAATACAGACAGCACAACAAGGTAGACCACAGTTTTGAACTTTGTGATTTTTGTTTTAAGAATCGTAAAAAGTATAAGTAGGGTGATGAACGAATGCCACAAATGATGTCGTCTTTCTACTGTCATGTTTCGTGGGACACCCTGTACAATCTGGACACTCCCGCTTTGTAGGATATTCGCCGGGTTTACCTAGAAACTGCATTATTCTCTCGTCTAGGTGAAGATCTTCTAAACCCTTGAATAGATAGGTATATCTTCCTCCATCAGTTCCTATCAGACTAAAAAAACAACTTTTTTAATAATTAAAAAAAAAATTAACATTTTGATATAAGAAGAAACACAAAATTAAGTATCTTTAAAGAGGGAATCAGAAACCGAGAATAATTTTAAGAATTTTTATTTTCATTTTCAATAATCAAATTCAATTAAAAAATTAATAAACTCTGAACTGAACCAATTTTCGCTTTATACAAATGGTACTTAATCCGCGAAAAATTAATTTTTAAAGTGTGTAAGTAAAAAAAAAGTGACTTGCAAATGAAACATTTAAAAGATAAAATAGCTTCTAGAAAATGAGGCATGAAGCGTTCTAAAAACCTAGTAGAGTTTATTGTAATGTTTCTATAGATATAAAGTTGTTATATCTGTTTGTCTGTCTGTTTGTTTGTCCGATCATAAATCAGGAACCCCCGGACCAATTTGCCTCATATTTAGATGAGGGAACTCGGGAGAACCACGGGAATGTTCTTAGCTTGGTGTCTAAGTTGAGTGGGTCGACTTTTAGTTTTCGGGTAAAATCGTTCAAGTGCGGGTAAACGGGGGAGTAACTTTTAGTAACCTTGGTAGCGCTAGGTTCTCAAGCAAGTATATATTATATATACATATATATATATATTTAATTATTATATATAATGGAAATGGATATACCTGAATTTCTTAGGTTTCGTCTTAGTGGGTAGAACTGTCATAGTACCCTCGAACCTTGCAATCTGTACACTATGCTCCTTCCCTCCCAGGTCCCCCGGCATCATTATCTCCGTGTTCCTCATCGAGTACAGGGACGGAGATATCTCCGCTAGCTTTAGAGCACTCTTCTTGTTCACCCTGCTGTTTAACCGAGCCTGGAGCTGGGGTAGATAGCTCCAGGCTTTACAGGGTGTACCCCAGTCCTCAGGGTTCTTGATACCCTCCAACAGGGTGTCTATTCCAGTCCCGTACTTCCGTTGGAACTCCTCCTCGTGGGGGGTCTCGGGGCTAGATTTTGTGATAGCAGCAACCTGTTCAATTAAATAAATTTTTATATCGATCTTCCAGAAGCCTCCACCCCATCTCTCCCTTTACTTCCTAATCCTTTAAAAAAGCTTCCTAAAATTTCAAAAAACCCAAAATTACTCTGGGTAGGACTGGGCGTGTTTCTACTTTTTTTATTGTTTGTTTGTCCAATTCTGTTCTTTCCCGTGAAAAAACGATCGTTCTCCCAGAAACGACGCCCAGTCCTGCTCTTGTCCAATGTCCTTAATGTTATCTTAATATACAGAAATCTTGAACAATTTACCAAAATTCATTAACTAAATATGCTTCACAAGACATTATCTTACTAAACAAAAATCCTTCTAGATCCTCCAATATCCATCTTAATATACTAAACCATTAATCCTTTAAAAGCTTCCTTAAATACTAAACCAATGACCATCCAAAGTCTATTTAAGTTACCTAAAGCAATGACCCTCCAAATTCCATTTAAATGTACATTTAACCAATGATCCTCCAAAATCCATTTTAGAATACTAGAATGGAATAATCCTCCAAATTCCATTTAAATGTACATTTAACCAATGATCCTCCAAAGTCCATTTCAGTTAACTGAAGCAATGATCCTCCAAAAGCCATTTTAAAACATACTAATGCAAAATAATATCTTGCATTTAAATGTAGTAAACCAAAATCATTATAATCATATTTAATCAATGATCCTCCAAAATTCTTATAAACATACTAAAGCAATGATCCTCCAAAATCCTTATAATCATACTAAAGCAATGATCCTCCAAAATCCTTTAAAAACTATTTAATCCATGATCCTCCAAAATCCTTATAAATATACTATTGCAATGACCCTCAAAAATCCATTAAAATGTACTAAACCAAAATCATTTAAAACTTATTCAAGCAACGATCCCCTAAAATCTTTTTAGATATACTAAACCATTGATCCTCCAAAATCCAATTATACTACTAAAGAAATGATCATCAAAACTCTATCTAAATATACAAATCCAATGGTCGTCAAATATTTAAGCCACGATCGTCAAATTAAGTCACGATCGTTCAAAATCCTTTTCAATATATTTATGCACGTTTCGTCCAAAATTCTTTAAAAATATTTAAGCCATGATCCTCGGATCCTCCAAAATACTTTTTAACATATTTAAGCAATGATCTTCTAAAATCCATTTAATTATACTAAACCAATGATCATTAAAAATCCTTTTATTTAAATAAAGGTCGTCCAAAATCCCTTTAAGCAAAGATCTTCCAAAATTCTTTTCAGCATCGATCAGTCAAAATCCCTTAAAACATATTTAAGCAAAGATCTTCCAACATCCTTTATAACATATTTGAGCAACGATCCCATAAAATTCCTTGAAATATACTAAACCATTGGTCTAAGCAACGATCTTTCAAATTTCTTTTTAATACATTTAAGCAAAGGTCGTCCAAAATGTATTCTCAAAAAGTAATCTCTAATCCTACCTGGTCTAGAACGTATATGATGGGTGTGAAGACGATATTATATTTGTCTTTAACAAGCTTCAGTTTATCATCTACAGTTAAACTAGAGTTGGATTCTAGTCTGCCACTCTCCTGCTCAAACCTAGAACAGTTAGACTAGAGTTGAGATGGAATTTAAAGAATTTGAGCCGCGGTTTAAATCCGCCAAAACCCGGTTTAAATTCAGCGCCGGCTTAAATCTTGAAACATTTGATACAATTTTAAGTGGAACCAACCATATTTAACCCGCGGCTTAAATTTAAACCGCCGCTCAAATTCTTTAAATTCGGCCATTGGATTCTAATCTGCCACTCTCCAGCTAAAACCTAGAACAGTTAAACTAGAGTTGGATTCTAGTCTGCCACTCTCCAGCTCAAACCTAGAACAGTTAAACCAGAGCTGGATTCCAGTCTGCCACTTTCCAGCTCAAACCTAGGACAATCCTCGATTATTAAATTAATCAATATACTAGCTTGGGGACCCAGCTTTGCCTACACAACTTTTAATTTTTAGACCAATTTGAGATCATTCCCGTGATTCTAACAAGTTACCCAATAAAGATATCAGGATAATTGGTCGAGAGGTTCACAGGTTTTAGGTTATAAGTGGTAATATCTTCTGTCTGTCTAAAATCTTAATGGGAGAACTGAGTAGAATCACGGAAATGTTCTTAACTTGGTCAAAAGTTCTTAAATTTGTGGGTCGAGTTGATATGAAAGTTTAGATTTCTAGACAAAGTTGGGTTCCCAAGCTAGTACATACTAGCAGGTCTATGTTAACACTTTAGCCTTTGAAACCGGATTCAGAAGGCCAAAATGTTGTGGATCCAAGGGATCCGGATCGGGATCCTAATCATTGGTATTGACATAAGAAAAAATTCAATCAAAAATAAAAAATCTTTCTGGGAGTTTTGGCATTACAAATGTTTTATAAAAGGACAGACAACGTAATTTCATAAAAATATGCAAAGTAGGGGAGATATATATGTTTTTCTAGCTAAAAATTAATAATCTTTAATTGCGTGTTTGATAGAGGTCTCTATCAGATGTATGATGCAGTAAGAAGATATGAAATTGATCTCTTTAGAAGAAAAAAAGGTAATTTTTTTCATTGTTTCTCAGTTAAATGTTTAAAGGGTTCAAAGTTAATAACAGTCCCAAAATAATAAAGTTCAAAGTTAATAACAGTCCCTTCAAGGCACCTGTTAATCCTCCTCTGCACCTCCCCGCTATACTGAGCTAGGGTTCCTAGCCAAAGTTCATCCCAGAGTAGAGTAATCCTCCTCAGTTCACTCACAAAGGAGGAAACCTGGTCAACGGCCGTTGGCATCACTTTCTTCAGTTCTTCGACAATCTTCTGATGCGCGCTCAGCATCAGAACATTACTCTGTCCTTCAGTCTCCTGGTCACTAGTAGTAGTTACAACAGTCTCCTTAAACATAAGTTAGTTTAATCAAGTTACACTCAGGAAATATTTAAATCAATGGAAAGGAATTGAGTTTTTGCCGCAACTCAAATCGTCTGATCCTTGTAACTTTTGCAACCTAATAGTGTAAACCTTTGATGTTTCAAACTAAGACTATTCTATCTTACAGAGTGTTAAGTTTGAAATAATCAAAGGGATACGACATCGGGTTACAAAGATATGAGGATTAGAATATCGGAGTTTGTGGGAAAAAACTAAATTCCTTCATAATTGAATTATAGCCAATAGCAAATAACATTCTTTTGTAAAGCGCTGGTTTTAACATAGACCTGTATACACAAAATTAGCGGGATTCAATGAAAATGATTGCTTACCAAAAAAAAGTGTTTTATAAAGGATCCGTAATTTCCTTATAGTTCAGGGAAAAACTAATATCATTATTTTCATTTTTGTTATTTTTTGAATAAGTACTTTTAATATATAATAGTTATTAGGACTATTGAAACTAAGCTTTTATGCAACTACTAAATAATAACTGTCTACTTTACTAAGAAAAAATCCACTAAATATATTAGTGAGAGTTTCACTAATTAGACCTCCACTAGTTAAACTACTAAATAATAACTCTCTACCTTATTAAGTAGAGTTCCACTAAATAAATTAGCGAGAGTTTCACTAATTAAAGTTCCATTAGTTAAAATACTAAATAATAACTCTCAACCTTATTAAGAAGAGTTCCACTAAATATATTAGCGCGAGTTTCACTGATTAAAGCTCCATTAGTTAAAATACTAAATAATAACTCTCTACCTTATTAAGAAGAGTTCCACTAAATATATTAGTTACCACTAGTTAAACAGCTAAACAATAACTCTCTACCTTATCAAGAGTGAGAGTTTCACTAGTTAGAGCTCCACTAGTTACACTACAAAATAATAACTCTCTACCTTATTAAGAAGAGTTCCACTAAATATATTAGTGAGAGTTTCACTAGTTAGAGCTCCACTAGTTAAACTACTAAATAATAACTCTCTACCTTACTAAGAAAAGTTCCACTAAATATATTAGTGAGCGTTTCACTAATTAGAGCTCCCCTAGTTAAAACTAAATAATAACTCTCTACCTTATTTAGAAGAGTTCCACTGAATATATTAGTGACCAAGTTAAACTGCATAATAATATCTCTCTACCTTATTAAAAAGAGTTCCACTAAATATATTAGTGACCAGTAGTTCAAGAGCTAATAAATAACTCTCTACCTAATTAAGAGTGAGAGTTTCACTTGTTTGAGGTCTTGTATTTAAACTACTAAATAATAACTCTCTACCTTATTAAGAAGAGTTCCACTAAATATATTAGTAAGAGTTTCACTTGTTTGAGCTCCAGTAGTTAAACTACCGACAACAGCAGGAAATATGATGAGCTCTGGATACCTGGAATATAAAGATATTGCAAAAAAGGTAATTCTTTTAATTTCAAGATAAAAAATTCAAAAGTTTCCTAATCGGATATTGTGATTGTGAAAAACTAAAATTTTAAATGATTTCAACGCATAAACTTTCTTAAGAATTCTATTTCAGGCCCAAGGGGTTTATATTTTCTACTTCAAACCTATTGACATAAACTTAGCATGTCATACAGGCTTAATATTTGACATACTTAGCGCTAATTCTGCAGAGTAGATCTGATATCCTTTGTCTAACTACTGGAACAGGATGATTTAGCCTGGAGAACAGTTGAGGGATAATAGCTTTCCACTGGGTGCTCGGGGTCTTGCTGAAACATTAATTATTTTTGATTAAACTTTTTTATTGTTGAGCATTTTTTTCAATGGAACCTACACTGGTCGGAGTTGATATTAATACAATGAAGACGACTTTTCTTTTGAAGTTTTAATTTTTGAAAAGCTTTTTTACAAATTACAAGTTTACAAGTAAATTCAAAGTTAGAAGGCAAAAGGCAAAATGGAAATCGTAAGTTATTTCATTGTATTGATGTATACGACGTATGAAATTATGGTTTGGGAAGACGACAATTCAACAAAGTTATGTGTATTTTAGATAAAGTTTCACCATTAGCTTAAAAATTAACTTTTAAGAGTGATATGGGTCTGTATACAGTACACAGCACAATAGCTGCTATATATGTTCATTGAACAATTTAAAACTTGAGTGTAAAAGTTGTTTAATATGGATTTGTTATAGTTAATAACTGAAGTAACTAACGTATCTTTAAAGAGGGAATCAGAAACCGAGAATAATTTTAAGAATTTTTATTTTCATTTTCAATAATCAAATTCAATTAAAAAATTATTAAACTCTGAACTGAGNGTAACTAACCTTAGACCTAGCTGTATATCCTGGAGTGACTAACCTAAGACCTAGCTGTATATCCTGGAGTAACTAAGCTAAGACCTAGCTGTATATCCTGGAGTGACTAACCTAAGACCTAGCTGTATATCCTGGAGTAACAAAGCTAAGACCTAGCTGTATATCCTGGAGTAACTAACCTAAGACCTAGCTGTATATCCTGGAGTAACTAACCTAAGACCAAGCTGTATATCCTGGAGTTCCATTGTATGATTAACTGTAAGATGAAGAAGTCTCAAGCTGGCTGAAATTGTCCCAGAAGCCGGAGTTTCTCCACATAAACTCAAATACTAAACAAAATATATAATTAATATCTTTAGCATTGCTACTTAGAGAAAGGTTTAATGACACCACTGTGAATCGAACAAGTCCCTCATGCAATAAGAAGATCAGTTAAAATTGGGTTTACACTTGTCAGTCTAGAGTCTAGAGTCTAGAGTCTGCAGTCTGCAGTCTACAGTCTGCAGTCTGCAGTCTGCAGTCTACAGTCTACAGTCTACAGTCTACAGTCTACAGTCTACAGTCTACAGTCTACAGTCTACAGTCTACAGTCTACAGCCTACAGTCTACACTCATGCAGTAAAGTATCTTCAAAATAAAAAAGGGAAAGGGGTAATGTACCTAGATATAAAGACACACACTAGTCCCCCTTAAAAAATGCTTAACCTTGAAATATGCTTCTCCCGCTAGATCGTACAGAGCATATGTTCTCCTGAAGACGGATATCCAGAGTCCAATAATTCCCTGGAATATATCATCATCCACACTCATCAGAGCATTCACCTCACGTAGATCCCGCCTCATAAAATCCCACTTCTCATACTCATATCCAGCTGAAATCAAAACATTTATAATGTTTTATTTTCTACTGTACTGTACAGTACTGTACTGTCCTGCTCTGTATTGTACGGTACTGTACTGTACGGAACTGTACCGTATGGAACTGTTCGGTATCGTACTGTTTTGTACTGCATTGCATTGTTCTTCCCTGCATAGTACTGTACTGCACTTTACTGTACTGCATTTTACTGTACTGCTCAGTACTGTACTGCTCAGTACTGCACTGCTCAGTACTGTACTGATCAGTACTGTACTGCTCAATACTGTACTGCTCAGTACTGTACTGCTCAGTACTGTACTGCTCAGTACTGATACTGTACTGTACTGTACTGTACTGTACTGTACTGTACTGTACTGTACTGTACTGTACTGTACTGACCTAAATGAGAGTCCTTTAGCTTGACTTGACTGATGATATTGATAATTTTCTTTTTACTGCTCTCCGCTATATTTGGTATTAATTTGTCCAGGGTTTCCAACTCCTCAGGTGTCAATGGTACCTGGACAAATGAAAATACATTTTTACTCAATTTAAACATATTAATTTCTCAACGTATGATAAACCTGAGGCCAAAGATTTAGGTTGGGATAGCGCTTAACTAAATTGATCGACATCAACCAGAATAAATGAAATGAAATCCTATCAAATTAATACAAATTACCCCTCAACCACATCACCCCAATCGAAGAAAAAGCTTTGAAAACTTTGGTGGGGACGAAGTGAATCTTTTTGTCTTTAAATGTTCAACTCCAGATTTTTCCGAGAGGAGAAATAGATCCAATTATTCGAACATTCATGATGCCAATCCAGATCCGGTTTTAATTAAAACTTCTTGATTTTTAGTCTTGAATTCGGAAAAGGTGGATTTACATATTTTTGCGGATTTTTAAGAACAAAGTTACCTTGGCACCAACACTTAAATAAACTTAAAAGCAAAGAAAAACTTTTCTTATCCATTTAATTGATGAATAAAAGATATAAAACCATTTCCCCATTTCGTTGCCAAAATCATTTAGGGGGTTTTTCTCGGAATTGGGAAAATAATAATTATTTGGGGAAAAGTATCAAAAAAATGAAAAATTTACTCTTTATCTAAACTTTTTCCTTCCCTCTGGAAAACGGGGGGGGGGGGGGTATATTTTAAATTATAACCCCTGCCTTGACACTTAATTCTAAATCTAGATGTATCATCATTCATCATCCAAATGAAGAAAACTTAAAAGCTTAAGCATTTGCGAAAAAGTGTTTTAAATTCCTACCTTGTTATTACTTTTAGCAGCGTTTTCTACAACCTGCTGACCCATCTGATACGCCCAGTCAGCCAGCTTGTTCCAACCCTTGAAAAAGAAAGAGTGTTGTGAATAATGCTCGTTGATTGAGGAGGATTACTTGAAATAACGTTAGCAGTCACTTAAAGTTGTTATTGCTATGGATTTATTGAAACGTTTGATGCTAACTCTCGAGACGGAAGCAATTGTTTATCCGGTAAAAAATGCCTTATTGCCAGCGAATCAAATAGAGAAGTAGTATACAACTATGCATTGCAAAGTAACATCTTCATATCTTAGTTTTAATAAATTCCTACCTCTTCTGATGTAATAATTTTTGGAAAATGAAATCCAGAAATAAAAATAAACTAAAAGTTTTAAGCCGCTGATAGAAAAATTTGATATCAAATCTGGAGCACGTTTAAACAATTTAATATAATCTTATAAATTTTAAAAATTTTAAAAAAATACTTTCGAGAGTGATGGATCCTGAAGAACAGATAAACGAAGTAATCTGCCAATAACCAAATCATTCTCGCTAGCAACCTAGAAACATAAATTAGGATAAAATTCTAAAATTTTTCCTCCGAAAATATACGATTTTAATGTTTTTGGAAATCAATTAATATGAAACACAGAGTATTCACTAAATTTACTTGTCCATATTCTCTTATGTCTCCAAAAATTTTTAATTTACGTAAAATTTTTAAAATCCACGAAAAAAAATTGTGAATTCGCAAAATTTTTATTTTTGTTTTATCGAAGAGAAAATGCTGAACGATTGAGCAACTATAAAAAGTTAGTTAACTTTACCTCTGCCAAAGGAATGGTTTTTTGAAGTGTTTCTCTGTTTGGGGGAATAATTGATTCCATTTGAAGCACCTGGTTATTAATTTGTCAATCTGCTGTTTCATTAATCAAGTATGAAGTAGATATATTTATTTATATTCTTTCATTTTAGATACTAGCTACTAGCTTCTAGCTGAAGTTCCCGGCGTTGCCCGTAGAATTAATAGAAACACTGAATTTATAAAAATTAAAAATAAAAAACTATTTCCTTCTCGAGTTCCTCGAAAAATGTCAGCCAATTTGGTCCAGCCGCTTTGGCCAGCTTTATAAATATAAATATATATAAGTTTTATTATATCATTATACAGCGAAATAAGTGAATTCTGGTAGATCAGTCTTTCTACATGATGTCTTCTACTAACTAAGAGTTCACTTGGATTTTAAGACGTTAATGACGATCTGAAACTTTTTTACTTGTATTTGTAAAGACTCAGACTTATAATTGAATTTATGTTAAGAATTTATAAAAAAATCATGATCTTCCGGACAAATTTCCTGAGTTATGGTGGCTGCATCTAGTTTTACACTCTTAGGATCGGGATAAACCTTTTCAAACAGAGTCGAGTCCTAAAACAATCAATATAATTTTTTTATTTGAGGAATTAGATAAAAAATTAAGTTTTCCAAAGTTTGTTCAATTCAGTTGACAATTTTCCTATAAATGAGGCATAATGAACCTCGTTATGGTCACAGTGTAAAATGTTTATTTTTTATTTTAAGCGCTAAACTATACGATGAAAATGTGCTAAAAAATGTTTTATATATATTATATTATGACCAATTTTAACCGTTATAGGGACTATGGTTGTAATTTTCAGGAACTCAATTTTGTAGAGCGTTATGTCTGATTCAAAATAGTACCATTTAAACCTTTTTCTAATAAAAATTGATGGAGATATTTCCGTTTTTCCATTTCAAAGTTTATTACATTCGATCGCAGTTCTCTTTATCAGTGACTTGCGGATTCACATAGACAGAAAAACGGCGATATCTTCATAATTATTGTTAATAAACCAATAAAGAACTAAAGAGTCCCCTAGTGAATCGGATATGTAACGCTTAAAAACAAAACTACGCCAACAGTCCCTTTAAAACAAAACTACGTCAACAGTCCCTTTAATATAAACTACGTCAACAGTCCCTTTAACACAAAACTATGTCAACAGTCCCTTTAAATCAAAACTACGTCAACAGTCCATTTAAAACAAAACTACGTCAACAGTCCCTTCAAAACAAAACTACGCCAACAGTCCCTTAAAAAACAAAACTACGCCAACAGTCCCTTTAATCAAGTTAAACCTGTAGAATCTTACCGCTTGCAGCGCCGAGGTAAGGTTTAAAAGTGCTCTACTAGACTCCTGAAGAAGTTGACCCATCGATTCATCATATCGAAGCGTTAACATCACTTGACAAGCTGAAAGCGCCACTCCTAGTATACGTTATATTCATGTTTTAACAGAAACAAATTTTGAAACAAAATATTGTCCAATTTCTTAGTCGCGCTACCAAAGGTGTATATATCTATCATTCTACACTACAATTGTACAGCGTAACCTATGGTAACACGACTAAGAAACTGGACATATCAGAGTTACATGTCGTGTCACAGTGATCCACACAATTTTTTAAGACCCTTGTACCGGATATTGCCCCTTTTACCGGATATTGTCCTTGTATCCGGACATTGCCCCTAGCACCTAATTTTTTCCTTGTACTGGATATTGCCCTTGTACTGGATAGTGCCCTTGTACTGGATATTGCCCTTGTACTGGATATTACCCTTTTACCGGGTATTGCCACTTGTACCGGATATTGCCCTTATATCGGATATTGCCCCTTGTACCGAATATTGCCCTTTATACTGGAAATTGCCCCTTGCATCGGATATTGCCCTTGTACCGGATATTGCCCTTGTACCGGATATTACCCCCCCCCCTTATACCTGTTATTGCCCCTTGTATCGGATATTTCCCCTTGTACCGGATATTGCAATTATACCGGATATTGCCCCTTGTACTGGATATTGCCCCCTGTACCTTATATTGCCCCTTGTACCTGATATTGCCCCTTGAACCGGATATTACACCTTGTACCGTATATTGCCCCTTGTACCTGATATGGCCGAGACAGCTATTTCTGATGAGTTTGTATCCGAGGCTAGTAATGTTTTACACGCCTGACGGAGAATTGCAGCATTCTGCCAAGTCAACTACAACGGGAATTTATTAGCATCAGATAAGTATTAGTATTAGAAAGTGATCATGAAAGATCCCCAAGGGAGATCCCCAGACCGCCGTCCGAGTAAGGGTCTCAGTCATGACAACTCATGATAGTTCAGAGATGAATTGAAAATCGTCTATGATCTTTAAAATAATTTGTGACGCTCATTCGTCAACCTACTTTTACAAGTATGGTTCTTGAAAAATGTTTCAAAAACCCCTAATTTGAGTAGTGCATAAGGTTGTGCTTAAGGCTGTACAGTGTACTAGTGTATATGAAATAAATGCACAAAATCTAAACATGAAGCTGTATTTAAACTGAATATGCATCTATACATTAAGCCTACATAGAATTATGTAAAAGTAAAGTGTGACCAATACAAGTGTGGCAAGGGATAACGACATTTTAGTAATCGTGCGTGTATCTTATGTTGATAAAAAGCAATTAGTTTTGACCAGTAGTTTCAAAATCCACTTATTACGTGAAATGAGCCTTTATGTACTGCACAATTGATGTGTTTCATGTTCATTTGACATTTTCAAAACATAACTAACAGTCGCTTTCATATTCCACAGTTGTATATAGGGATGTATATGTTTCAGCATTTTCAAACATAACTAGCAGTCGCCTTCATATTCCACAGTTGTATATAGGGATGTATATGTTTCAGCATTTTCAAAACATAACTAGCAGTCGTCTTCATATTCCATAGTTGTATATAGGGATGTATATGTTTCAGCATTTTCAAAACATAACTAGCAGTCGTCTTCATATTCCATAGTTGTATATAGGGATGTATACAGTGAAACCCGTAATAACGGATACATCGAAAGAATTCATCAAATGTCGTATTCTTCACTTTCTGATAATGGAATGTTGCAGATATTTAGTTTTTTAATTAAATGATTATATGACACTCTTTAAAACTGTTCCCGCAAATTCATGGATATTTATTTATTTTCGCAAATACTGAAATGTACGTAATATAGTATAAAACTCATTGAAAAATTGTCAAGACGACATTTGATAAATTCTTCCGATGTATTCTTTATTAAGGGGTTCACTGAATGTTTCAGCATTTTCAAAAAATAACTAGAAGTCGTCTTCATATTCCATAGTTGTATATAGGGATGTATATGTTTCAGCATTTTCAAAACATAACTAGCAGTCGCCTTCATATTCCACAGTTTTATGCAGGGATGTATATTTTTCAGCATTTTCAAAACATAACTAGCAGTCCTTCATATTCCACAGTTTATACAGGGATGTATATTTTTCAAAACATAACTAGCAGTCGACTTCATATTCCACAGTTTTATGCAGGGATGTATATTTTTCAGCATTTTCAAAACATAACTAGCAGTCGTCTTCATATTCCACAGTTGTATATAGGGATGTATATGTTTCAGCATTTTCAAACATAACTAGCAGTCGCCTTCATATTCCACAGTTCTATACAGGGATGTATATTTTCTGCATTTTCAAAACATAACTAGCAGTCGCCTTCATATTCCACAGTTTTATGCAGGGATGTATATGTTTCAGCATTTTGATGATATGAGAGAATAAAATAAAAAACTGGACATTTAAAGGCAATTTTTTCAATCTTGATAATATTTTTACTAATACGTTGATTTCCCCTAAAAAAACATAATTTTCCCTAATTCACCTATAAACTAAAAATACCTGTGCTGAGAAAATATCAATATCAAAGGTTTTCACGTACTCGGCTAAACTAGAACACTGGGCAGAGAATGACTAAATACAAAAAATTTAAAAAAAAAGAGAAACTGGGTTCTCCCCCCCCCCCCCCCTCCTCTTCCTGGTTGCACAATGAACATGTCAATAATCAATTGTTTAGAAAGTTTTTTTTTATAAAATTAACAAAGAGGCATGGACAATTGTGTTAAACGTTTAAAAAAAAAAGATCAAATATCAAGATAGCTAAACAATGAGGATTCCTTAACAGATTAAAAACCTATCAATCTTCAGCTCTATGATCAAAATAAATAATTAAGTAAAATCGGTGGCTTTGAATAATAATAATAATTTGACACCAATGACGTTATAAAAATTGCTTCAAAAAATCATATCGCTGTCTTTAATAATCTATTTGCTCTGACCTGCAAAAGATGTCTAGATGAGAGATGAAGATTATTTTCTCGTCTAGCAGCCTTGCATATCTCTAGATTCAGTTGGACTAGTTCATCTAGATTATTAATAATTATTATAGATTATTTTCTCGTCTAGCAGCCTTGCATATCTCTAGATTCAGTTGGACTAGTTCATCTAGATTATTAATAATTATTATAGATTATTTTCTCTTGTAGCAAAATGATGAAAAGAAGGCTTGCAAAATACAAAATTGCAAGATTAGAAAAAGTATGTCCCTGGGACAAACAAATCTCATTTTCCGTAGAGAAATGTTTTGTAGATAATCTAACGCTTACCTAAATATATTCTCAAATCTTTAGGAATTGAGAATACTGCTCCTTACCCTCTCTCCTACCTCAGCCTCCCTTTTCCTACCCTCTCTCCTACCTTCTCCTACCTGAGCCTACCATCTCCTACCCTCTCTCCTACCTGGGCCTACCTTCTCCTACCCTCTCTCCTACCTGAACCTACCTGAACCTACCTGAGCCTACCTTCTCCTACCCTCTCTCCTACCTGAGCCTACCTTCTCCTACCATCTCTACTTTCCTCGCCTAATCTCATATCCTTACAATTCCCTACTTTTTCCCAAAAGTTTAAGGGATTGCCTTTCATGTTTCAATACATTATGTACCATAAGTTCAACGATCTAATGTTTCAAATCTAGACTAGGACAGGTTATTGCTGCCACTAATACGTATTGGCAGCGATACCACGGAGAACAGCTACTCTACAGGATGGAATAGAAATATGCTTGCCTTCTATATCCTGAGGATTTTTCCTGTATCTGGCGAGAAACTCCAGCCAACGTTTTAGTAAGAGAAGGATCGAGGACCTGTTGGACCTTCCGGTCATCCCACTCACAAGGTTTATCTGGAAAATATTTAAGGAAATTACCAAACATGATAAAGAAAAGAAATTTATGAACTCAACCAGGCAAAAATGACGATAAATTCGCTGATCTGACCTAGAGGAAAATGACCAAAATGTTTTCTGAAAAAGAATCCTTTATTAAGACCCCCCCCCCCAAAAAAAAAAAATGTATTTTAGGTGTTTAAGAATACAGTCTAGGAAAAGGCTAAAAATAAATAACTTTTAGGGTATAAATCATCAAAAGACTTAATTCTTGAAATTTTTTACCCCTATCTTTATATTTGGAATAAATTCGAACAATGGACTTAGCCGACATAGAAAAACATATTTTAACAAATTTTTTATTTATTAAAAAACAATTCACATATACTATTACTGCTATACTGCTGATATTTTCCTAGCTGTGCTTAAGATCCATGTAATTTTGATATTTTTGGATCCGCACTGGAAAAAATGGATCCGTATCCAGGTCATAAATATTTCTTTATAATTTACTAAATTTGTTTTCGCTTATTTTATGATAAACTTAATTAAACTTTCATAGATCAGGAACTTTTTAAACCTCTCTTTTTTCAACAGTTTATTTTGGTTGATATTTTTGCGGATTCGGATCAAGGAAGCCAAAATTTTGCGGATCCGGATCCTAAGAACAGCTTTTTTCAACAGTTCGGATTTGAGTTTTGAGAGCACAATTTTTTTGTGTTATTGGTTGATATTTTGCCCCTCGGATCCGGATGGTAAGCAAACTATCTGAATTAAAAGATATAAGTTTCTAAATATGTTTTACCTGTGATGTTCCCTTGTTCTTAATACAGTTGATTTCTTGCCAGATTGCGTTGTACACCAAAACAGTACTTTGCTCTGCACCTTAACAATTTGTTTAGCCTATGTTACTCCCTTGGTTTCCCTCAGAAATGTTCATCCAATTTTGTCAAGCCTATTGGGCATCAAATAAAAAATATACAATATACATGAGCTAAGAGCTTTTTTATATAGAAGATAGATCTGGTTGTCTGTTTGTTTGCATCAAAATAATATCAAAACGACTGAACCATTTGGGCCCAATGTTTTTGCGGCAACTCACATGACCCAGTTACATTTATGGATAAAATTAAAAGGTGTTGACTGACAAAAATATTGACATTTATTATTCAGTAGCGTATTCGATGGGGGTGAAGTTGTCTATAGGACTTGGCAGATTAGGTGCATCGGATTTGGCGAATGTAATGTATCGGACTCAACAGATTTTACGAATCTGAATTTTCATCCGTACATGATCATCAGATTTTTCGGTTATGATGCATCGGAATTGGCGGATATGTTTTGCAGATATACTGCATCGGAATTGGCGGATATGATGCATTGGAATTGACAATGAAGGATATGATGCATCAGATTCATAGGTTCCTGGTGTAAATTCCTTGATATACCTGTAATATCGACCATCTTCAAGATCTTAGAGATATCAGTATTTGCAGAACTCAGTGCCTTCATTTCATTTAGAATTATTTTTATTATTATTAGCAGACAACCCATCATTTAATAAAATAAAGGTGGACGCTTCTTGCCGTCAAAGTGTATTCACAAATAAAACGGACTTTTTGTCGTAGGAAGTAGATTTACCCAGATGGACTAGTCATAGCAGATTCATTGCTAAATCTCTTTAATTAAATAAAAGGTGCGATTTTAAATCATTATGTGGCCTACCACAAACTTACGTAAAACAACAAAGCTAATAGTTGCTTGATTCACTTCTAAAAGAGATATTCATTAGCTATCTGAAGATGTTGTGGTTTACAAAGAAATTTATTATGGCAAAAATGACATTTGTTTAAAACCTGGAGTGATATGTTGGGTTAGAGAGAGTGTAATCATAAAATCAATGAATATCATGAATAAATAGAAAATTAATTTTTACCAAAAACTTTAATTGTGAAAATTGCGAACATTGGGGGAATATAATTTTTAAGGAGCTAGGAAGGGGGAGGGGGAATTTAACAAAAATATTATTCTAAAATTCCTGATTCAACTGGCTGTTGTCATTCCAGTTAGAGTTTGATTTCATGTAGCTTTTCTGAATCTGTAATCCGGCCTTCAAATATAAAATATTTATAAGATGATTTCATTTTCATTTTCCAAACAATTTATGGCAGGACGGATTTTCATTTTAGGGATTGTTTAGTTATTTGGGGTATCATTGATCTTAAATCTCACGATACAAAAACAGAAATATCAGGAATAATGTTCATGTAAAAAAGAGAAATGCGTAGTTTTAATAATATATTTCTGCAAAACAAAACAAAAATAATGCAAAATGCATAATGCAAAATTCAAAATGCAAGATGCAAAACAAATGCAAAACCTTATAAACATGCCCAATACTGATGAGGTTGTTAAAAAATTTAGCAATAAAAGTTGTAAAGCAAATGTCACTAGTTTGTTGTCAAAA
This sequence comes from Eurytemora carolleeae, assembly GCF_000591075.1. Taxonomy (NCBI): domain Eukaryota; kingdom Metazoa; phylum Arthropoda; class Copepoda; order Calanoida; family Temoridae; genus Eurytemora; species Eurytemora carolleeae. The sequence goes on from NW_019396510.1 coordinate 266,474, forward strand.
ATTCGAATTCTATAATATCTTTGCAACCCAACGTCGTAGATCTTAGATATTTCAAACTATGAATTCTGTTAGATCAAATAATCAAAGTTTGAAATATGAAAGGTTTTCACGATCAGGTTGTAAAATTACAGGACCGTGACTGAAAAATTTGTGTCCTAGACTCAATTCCTTTTACCCTTACCTGTAATAGGTTAATGTGAATGGAATCCAATGTATTGTCAACTATAGATTCATGGCTGGAAATATGATCAGGCTCCAATCCATCAACAACTGACGGTATTAAACCGTCCTAAAACAACAAATATGGTTTTTCTTGTTAAATCCTCCGCACCCCCTAACCTTATCTAGAATAGGATAATCACAATAGGTAGCTTGTTTATCAGAAGGTGTGGGGTCGACAAAAACAACAAGAGAACGGTTTCAAAATACTTTATATTTTACTGTCTATGCGTGCTTTGCCTGCTTCATCAAAGGCTAGGGACCTCTTCGTAGAATCAGGGACTCCTAGTTTTCCAAGAATCTTAATCCTGAATTGAGAGCGTATTCAAGATTCAATGTATTAAGATTTACCTAGAATTGAGAGAGTATTCAAGGTATCTGAGATTACCTGGAATTTAGAGAGTATCCAGGGTATATATAGGATTACCTAGAATTAAGAGAGTTTTCAAGGTATCTAGGTTTACCTGGAATTAAGAGTATCCAAGGTATCTAGGTTTACCTGGAGTTGAGAGGGCACCCAAGGTATCTAGGTTTATCTAGAATTGAGATAGCATCCAAGTATACAGGATTACCTTGAATTGAGATAGTATCCAAGTTATCTAGGATTATCTAGAATTGAGAGGGTATCAAAGGTATCAAGGTTTACCTGGAATTGAGAAAGTATCAAAAGTCTCTAGGATTATCTAGAATTGAGAGGGTATCCAAGGTATCTAGGTTTACCTGGAATTGAGAGGGTATCCAAGGTATCTAGGTTTATCTAGAATAGAGAGAGTATCAAAGGTATCACAGTTTACCTGGAATTGAGAGAGTGCTATCAGATATTTGTTCTGTGCAGGAGTTCCAGCAGAATTGTCTTCTGTATTCTCCGTCTAGAATAAAAATACAAAACCTTTTAATTTTTAGCAAAATAATAATGCCGACTTTTCTAGGTGCCATTGAATAAAACATTCCATGCTTAAAACAACTGAGATTAGTTTCTTTAAAATACTCAATTAAGAATAAGAATTTGTATATCATTAATCAATCTATTACAGAATTTCAGCCTTGTTATATCCAAAGAGTTGGAATCTTATTAAAGAGACTGTAAAATGATTAAATGATCCTCTATTTATAGAATTCTATGTCCGATCCACAACAGTTCCTTTTAAAGCTTTGTCTGATCCTTAGTTCATTAGTGATCCATGTTTCTGTTATTGAAATCCAATTATTGTCAATGGGAGATACTCTAAAGAAGTGACAGTTTTCAAGTAAAAAAACGACGATATATTTCACAATATTAACCAGATGTAAAGGTTCAAAAGGTACGTCTGTGAATCGGACAGTACCTTTCAATGTTTCTTTTGTCTTCTATTTATAAATTAAATGTTGTTCTTGTTAAAAACATGGAATGTAATCATTGATTCCTGTTTTTCTGACGAGTTTCCACAAAACTGTGAGAACTAACTGGTATGCGCTTAACTGAACGAATGGTTGTTTTGTAAAGCCAACATTGTATTGTAAAACTTCCCAGAGGTCAGAAATTACGCTCTTGATCTCGATATCCAATGTGGGCACTTTTAAATTTGAGGATGAATGCTTGATGCCAGATGGCGATTAATGCTTTATCACGAGATTCACATCACTAAAGTTCTGACTACTAATTGTTTATCAAAATAAGTTTAAAACTAAACAAAAATGAACAATGTATACAAACCTGGTGATAAGTTTTGACCCAAGAAAAGTATTCATCGTATTCATACAATGCCAGGTGTCCCTAGTTACAGTGTTAATTCAGTCAGAATATCAGGGTTTGTGCGGAGGAAGATTTTTTTCTGGGGGTTAATTCAGAATGAGATTTTACAGGTTTTTTGTAGATAAAACCTAAATTTTCTCAGATTAAAACCATTTTTCATTTGTTTTGTTGCAGAGGTTTAAGTAAAGAGAATTAAAAAATCTTTAACAGGTTTGCAGATGAAGCCCAACTTTTTTTCAGGTTTTTGCAGAGGTTATAAGAATAATAATTATAGAATAAAAAAACTTTTTCGGGTTTTGCACATGAAAAACCAACTTTTTTCAGAGGTTTATTCAGAATAAAGATATGTATACTGTTTACACAATTTTATCAGAAGAACAATTTCTATAATGGATTGGGAAGGAGTTCCTTTTATTTCTATTTGATCCGGAACCAGGTTTAGAAAATTTAAACTTTTTCTATTTTCTTCGCTTAAGCTGCATGATGTCTTAAGGATTATTATGCATCAAATTAATTGACCAGGGAAAGTATTAATGGCCTCTCATAAGATAAGATCTCATGAAGATTTGTGTTTTGATAAGAAAAGGATTTTTTAAAATATTATGTATGATCTAAGAGCAAATAAGTAAAAAGCAAAAATTAATTATGAAAAGAAATATGAACGAAGAAATTGAAAAATGAATGCAAATTAAAAATGAATTAAATATGAAATGAATGAATGAATGAATGAATGAATGAATGAATGAATGAATGAATGAATGAATGAATGTATGTATCAACTGTTCCTTCCAAACCAGTTCTCCAAGGGCAGGTAGAAGCTGACCCATCTCCTCACTTTTATCATGAACCTGGAAACCAAAATAGTTTTCTTAACCAAGGAGAATTGATAACATTCTACTCTAATGTACAGAGTGACCCACAAAGAATGAGACTTCAGAGACGACTATACGGAATATATACTTTCTGTTTCCTTATATTCATGTAAACTTTCTTCTCTCTTATTCAAGTCATAAATTGAGCCCGTAAAAGACTTTATTCAAGGTAACCCTGATGCGTGCAGAAAGCCGTGAAACTCGTCATTTACCTACTCTTTTATGATAAAACAAATTATTATATACTGAGAATTTGTTGAATTGTTATAAAATTTGTGTAATTATTTAACTGCCTCAAAGGAGAAAAGTAAAATAAAAGAATGCGTCATTTGATTTCACGGGCTTTAAAAGAAAAAGGTTTAATTTGATTAATTATTTGAATTCCTCCGCGGAAAAATTTGTTTTGTAGGGTCTTAAACAAATTTATCGATGACTTAAAATTAACACCACATCGGAACTCCTCTTCTTGCAGTCTTGCAGAGCAGAGGACTTCGAAAAAAATCTTATTCATAGTTTTAATCTCATTGAAGAAGTTGGAAAAAAAATATTGATGGTTTTCCTGCTCTTGAGTTCCAGAAAGAAATCCTTGAATACTTTTTACTCCGGATTCAGTGTTATCCCGTCCAAGCTCACTTACGCCTAAATTTGTCATTGTTCATTTGTTCCTTTAGTCATTTTTTCATTTTATCATTTTGTCATTTTATTATTTTGCCATTTGTGAATTTTCATTTTGTCATTTTGTCATTTTGCCATTTTGCCATTTTGCCAGTTTGCTATTTGTCATTATCATTAATTTTATTATAATTATTCTAACAATATGTTTAGGTTCTAACCTGGAATCCATTTAAACTTAGATCTTGACACTTCTCTAGCCCACACATAAATGCCCTGCGGATAAAATCCTTTAAATGAAAAAATCTATAGATTAGCATTTAAGTAAAAATTCTTAAAATATCAATTTACATCATACAGCATGCTTTGCCGTTTAAATAAAGCATTTACAATACGTTATTTCTTTTTATAAACAATATGAAGTATTGAACCATGATTGTATAAAACAAATCAACTGTTAAGGCAGTGGCACTTAACCCAAATTAATTATAAAGATTAAATGGACCGTGGACATAATTTAATGCCCCTCTATTTGAATAAATACATGCCCGATTCACAACAGTATCCTTTATTAACCCTTTGTCTGAGAAAAAAAAAGATACTAATTAATTTTTTAATCAAAACTCTTATCTTCAAATGCGGATTCTCTATAAAAGTGACTGAAGGACTTAACTGGAAGAAACAAGGAAAGAAGTTGAAAGAATTATTCAATTTTTTTCTTCAACAATGTAACTCAAGATTAATTTTTAATGAGTGGGCATGAAACTCTTCAAGAAGCGGGTCACACGACCTACGTTTGAATTTTCTTTTAACATGACATGCCACTTAAAATGAAAGCTCGCTCAAAAATTCGTCGGAATTCCCTTTAAAACAAGGTTCAGAGTGCAAGGATTTGTTCCTGAATATTAGCAGGAGCTTTGAGTTTAGCTAGAGCTAAGCAGGTCAACAGTATCAAGTTCATTCCACTCACACTCTCAATATCTCCTGGAACAAATATGATTGATTGATTGATTAAATGATTGGTTAATTGGTTGATTGATTGATTAAAAAATTGGTTGCTTGCTTTTTTGATTGATTAAATGATTGTTTACTTGCTTGTTTGATTGATTAAATGATTGGTTGGTTGATTGATTGATTGATAAATGTGGATTTGTTTCACTTCCAGCTGTGAATAATTAATGGTTAAATTAAATTCAATAAAACAGCGGTTTTAAAACTTTAGGGATAAACAGCGCAATAAACTACACGTCATCCACATAAATCAGAATGAAACGGTGTAATTTCACCAGTTGGACATTGGACAATGGACAATGGGTATAAAGGTCCGAATGACCACTGGATCTGGTTTTAACAAGCACTTTCTGAAGAAGTCTTTGACTTTAGGATCTATCTGAAATATGTTAGAATCAACCTTTCTTGAAGAGGATTGGAAGGAGGGCCCAGGCATTTCGAACAACTTCAGAGTAGTTCCCGACAGTGTATGCAATCCTCATTAGGTTTCCTCGCACCCTCTCCAACCAGTCCTACAACATTCATCAAACGTATCAACTTAAAATTACAATCTCAATAGTGACTTTTGCCGGCAATAATTGAAAGGCTATTGCTATGATCATGATTGACAATAGACCAAGCTCCAGTCCTGATTTATTTGACCTCCACGCCAGTACCCTTCAATGCTCCTCGTCTTTTTACAATTTAACTAGAAAATTATTTTCTATTCACCAATGCAGCAATATTAATTGATACAATATAAAATATACATCTTAAAGGGAATGTAAGCGTAATCTTTAAGACAATGATCGCGCTGCCAGATTTACAATGGTAACATTTTGTCGGATCATGTATTTACGTAGATATCACTTACTGGAGGAAAACATGTAGGAATTAGCATATATAGAGACTTATAAACCTAGAAAAACAACAATATCTTCACTATTATTTATCAGAGGAACGCTGTGAATCGGGCATTGCCTTGCAGTGTGTTTACCTTGCAGGTTTTCTTGTTGGCGTAGAAGAAGAGAGAAGCAGACTTGTTAGCAGTTGGTAAACTACCTAGAGATCCATCCCAAGCATTTAACATACACTTCTCTAGGTAGTGGACTAGATGCAGCAAACCCTGGGCCTGAATAAATCATGAGGCATATAAAAAAAATAAGAAAAATTAGAAAATATCAATCAAAAGTTGATTAATTTGAAGCTAAAACCCTAGCCAAGACTAGTTTCACAGCCAATACAGCTAATATAATGTCAAAGTTGATTTATATTGCATACAATGTTGAGAAATGACTTTAACTTTGACCCCAAATTACAAAGCTTTTTCTCCAATAGCTGAGCAGGTACACTGCTGAAAATGGACCATTAGGTTTTTCATCTTTAATATAATTTTCAGAAAATACAATTTAGGGAATCTTGAGTAAATCCATTTTTAAGATACTGTAGAAATAATGTGCATTTTCAGGTCTAAAACAAACGTATCTGTAGTTTCAAGGCTTAAGCTAATTCTGTTTTTTTGTGTGATATTTTTTGAACCGTTAATGACGAGTCCTCAAATTTTTTAACATGTCATTAACAGTCTAAATACATGTTTAGCAAAAAGTCAAAGCCCTTAGTGAAAACTGTATAAATCTTTAAGAAGCAAGCACTGCCTAAAACCGGGTTTTAATAGTGAAATCAGTAAAAATCACATCAAAAGACTTTTTCAGAGCGCATCTAGTTAGTCAGGCAGTTGAATTAGGGCTTTGATTTTTAGCTACAATATGTCTTGTGTCTGTTCATGAAAAGTTTGAGGACCTACGTGGCATTTTCTGAAACTTCAAACTACTTGAGCCTGCCCTCAACTTGCACGATATAATAAAGATTAGTCGTTCAATGGATGTGTATTGTGTATTGTTTAATTAACAGTATCAGAAACTTTCACCAAGTATGAAAATACCTGGTTTATGTCTATAAGCTGTGAGGATTGGTTTGCCAGCCTCCGGCATGTTACATCAATGTGTCCAAGAGTATCCTGTGCTTTCCCTTAAAATAAGATAATGTTGAATGCTGAAAAGATGTTAACCCATTAGTGACGAGAAGGTCAATTTTGACCGGGTGAGGTTTTTTTTAAATGCCTTTATTCTTAAACTAAATGTCGTCCTGTCTTTTCCTGCACTTTCCTTAGGATTTCCTGTTTTCAAAACGTATGTTATATTTGACGTAACTTCAAAATTGTTTTGTTTTTATTTTAAATTTTAAAATCCCAAAAAGAACAAAATTAGAAAACCAAAATAACACCCTGTAATTTAGTTTTGAATCTATAAAATTGTCAATTTTTTTCTAGAAAAAATTTAAAGACATTTTTGGAAACTTCTTTAAAAGATCTAAATAACTAAAACATGAAAAGTAAAGTTTTCAAGATAATTAGATAATTATGAATTACCAAAGTTTTTTAGATTTTCATGTTTTACAGGTCACCCTGTACAACAAAAATTTTAAAATTTAATTGAATATTGTTTTTTCACGACATCCTTATTGGTTATACTTTATCAACTCATTTTAGGAATTTCAGGAATGACAAGAGGCTATTTCAGTCAGATCAGAGTGGCTTAATTGCTTTCAGAACCTTGGTCTGTTTCAGTCTTGATTTCCTTGGTGCTGATTAAACTGGTCTATATTTGCATTTATTAAGATCTCATCAAGATAGTCAAAACCATTTAAGTGCACCTTTCAATTACTAACTCACCAACAGGAGATTTGAGTTTATTTAGTACACAGTACTGTGCTGACACCCAGGCAAGACATGTTGCTTTCAGCTCTCCAGAAATCTGATAATCATCACATTCTCCTGTAATTTAAAATTTTGTTAACAATATGAAAAATGTAAAAAAGTCTAATGATAACTTACCAAATATTTCGCACATTTCCAGCCAGGACACATTTTTCCCATCCCCTCCTATATACTGAAAGTACTCATTGACCTCTGCCCCTGACATGTCATCTGCAGAGTACTCCCGGCGCATTACTCTTTCCAGGATGGATCTATGGAAATCCTTGCTGACACCAAACTGTTTAAGGACTTCAAGGTTTGTCTTCTTGAACATAATGCTCAGTGGGATTCTGGAAAGGAGTCGTAGTGACATCTGCTTACACGAATCATCAGCATGCTGAAAGCTTTGAAGCACACAATGGGCTAGTACCTGCAGCTTGTCAGATGATAAAATGAACTCCTCCACAATGAACAGGAAAATTCTCAAAATGTCTTTGATCAAATGGTGGGATGTGGCCAACAGCTTGATACATGATTTGAATATTGACTCAAATACTTCAGTGCTGACAAATATATCCCCACAAGGCTTTAAACTGACCAATATGGTGTACATATATTTTAAAGCCAAAGACTTCACCGATTGTGAGGTGGCAGACCAGCTTATTAGGGTCGATAAGCTGTTAAGAAGGTTGGTAAGGTGCTGAGAGGTTGGAGAGGCTGAGGTTGAACCCAGGAGTTCTGAAGAAGATTGATAAAAGCTGTGTGTAGAGCTGTGCAGAAGAAGAAGACGAAGAATGCTGTGATGGATGGCTGGATGAGCTACAGCAAGGCAGGTATTGTGGAGGCCAGAGTGATGGGATAAAACCTCGAATATACTTGGATCTAATGCCCACATAGACAGCAGACTACCCTTAGTCGTAGCTATATTCCCTATAGCAGCCAGAACAAACATTACCATCTTCTTAGCTGTAGTCTTATGCATTTTTACAGAGTATGCATTTGATTCAAGGAATGGTTTTACATTGGCAAGAGAGTAAAGTGCTTTCTCAAAGCGCTCCATGAGAAGTAGATAAACATTCTGCATGATAATCACATTCTTGAGATTTAGTAAGGCATGAAGAAGGTTTATTGTATCGTTGAGGATACATTCATGGGATCCACCAACTGCAAGGTTAATAAGATGACCTTCACGTCCAATTAATTGATATATCATCATGCTGAGGTTCTCCTGGTTCACATTGAAGAGCTGTTGCAGGCTGAAGATTAAAACCCTCTGTCCTGCAACCGTGAACCTATTCATCTGTTTAGCCAGGTAGCAGAAAAATTCAGAGACTATGTTTTCTTTATCTGCCAGTAAAGGGGCATGCACTAGACTTATAATCTTGAGACATGACATCATACATCGCAAACCAGAGATAGCTAAATCCTCAGACCATCTCCAGGACAAGGATTCCATTGAAACATTTCTTACCAAGTGTAACCAGACTCCAACTTTTGGTAGGATAAGGTAGACAGGATTAGTGTCTGAAAGGCCGGTAAGCACACAATCAATCATCTGTAAGAAGGAGATGGTTTGGGTTTGGGATTTCTCCTTCTCTTCATCATCGTACTCAGCAGACCCCCACTAAAAAATAACAGATGTTTAAATGTACATGTCTCATTGTAAGTGGGCCTATAATACAGAATCTAAAAGAAGGAAAAACAACTGATTAAAAAGCTAATGTTATATCCCTGAATCACCTTGTATTGAAATGCCTGTAGGATACTGATTGAAACCTCATCATCCTCTAAATCCTGTAGATCCTCATCCTCTCCACCCGTCCTTGTCTCCAGCATCAGATCCTCTATATAAAACCCAACTTGGTCCACTCCAAACCCAACCTCCTCCTGACAATTGAAAATATGTTTCAGCAATTTAAACAGAACTGAAGATAGGAATATTTAAAACTATCAACTTTAGTCCAGTAATATTAAAATGTTTACAAATAAATATTATGGGGAAAAGGGAAGAAAACTATTCTAACTCAATAAAAATCAAAAATAAACATTTAAATATACTAAACGAAAATGTGCAATTAATACCTTCCAGAAGTTGGACCATGCAATAATATGCTTCCCGATGGATTTCCGGACATCTGGAAGATTTCCGGACTCCATAAACCAACCAACAGCTATATCAACCACCTCCTGAAATACGCTCAGTTAATCTTGAAGCACAATCTAATTTAAGGATGCCACTAACGATTCAAAAAGGCTACTATTTCTCTATCTTTAAAAAAAATGAAATCTTTAATCTGATATTCTTAAAATCAACAAATAGCACATAGCACTAATATGAATGAAAACCTAACAAATCAAATCAGACTGTCATAATCATAATAATAACCTCCTTCCACTCACCAAACTTGAAGTGAATAATAATATATCAGGTCTGGAGAAAGGTCTTATTGCTAGTAGACGGTATGATTTTATATTTGCTTTTAGTGTAAGTAATGCTTTTATTAACGATCCTCATTTAACCAGGGCAGATGAAGTTTTATAAAGTTGTGAAGCACTAATAATGGCACACTTGTCTATTTTAGTCAATTAAAGGCTAAAAAATTAATTTGAATATATTGAAAAAGTTTCATATGCTGACCGTGAAAACATTTCTGAAGTGATGAGGACTGGAGAATGCGATGGTGTTCATGACCTCCAAGAGTGCAATCACCAGGACCTCGCTCTGGGTATCCTCAAGGAGGCCTTTCACCAATCCTAAAGCAAAAAATACAGGCAACACATTTTTTCACTCAAAAAGTTAAACTTTCTTTGTGCAAGAAATCATAATAAATGGTTCAATACTTTTAAAATGCTCCAAACCTTACAGAGTAAATAAAAAAGGTGTTAGTTTCACATTTTTTGAAAATCTAGCTAAATATTCCTTTCATAACTGATTTAAAACGTCCACAACAATGTGAACAGCTTTTTGCATCTATATATGCAATATTTTTATATAACACAGCATTGTGGTAAGCTTTTCTCTGAAATATCAAAAATGAATTATAGGATTTCTACAAGAGTAGAAAGTAGCTTTCCGCTTTGAAAAAATATTTATAACGTCTAGAGTAGCAGAAAAAGCTTTTTTCCTTGAACAAAAATGTTAAAATATATTTATGTTCTACAATAGTTGAAAATACTTTTCGCTTTAAACTTAAATGTTAAAATAGTAACATAGAAAAGTAAAAAAAAATAAAGTCTCATTAAGATCTAAATAAGTTAAAGAAATGTTTCAATGAACTAAGAGCCTCTGACAAGAAAAAAGACAAAAACAAAAAAATTAATTCTAATTGCGAAAATATGTAGATAGAATTTTAAGAACCTAAACGCTTTTCGAAAATTTGGCTGTCAATACTTTTACTGGTATCAATCTAACAACCTGTTTTTGATTATTTTCATAATTAAATAACAAAAACCCAACAATTTTTAGGGATAATTGATGAAACACATGCCCTTCGATAACTATAAATCCCCCTATTCCATCTTGGGTTCCACCACCTCGAGCAATTGCCTCAGAAAATGATGAGATGAAGAGTGCCTAGTTTTTAAATTTTGTTATGTAAAGAATAACAGCCAAGACATGACGACTTACATTAGACATTTCAAAAAATTACAAAAAAGTGAATATAGAGCATATTATCCTTTTAGGGGGGGGCTATGCAGATAATACAACGTAGTTAAATTAAGTGAATTAGAAGACAGAGTGGACAAAAAAATAATATTTGGAAAATAATTATCAGCATTAAAAACCTCTATCTATCAATTGCTTTGGTTCCTAGCTTTCGTTTCACATGCATGTCACTATAGATCGTTAGAGGTCATTAGAAGGTAAAACAATGGATTCTTTGCTCCTTCTGTAATGCTTGGGTTCCTAGCTTTATATTTCAAGACTTAATTATCTTACTAATAATTCTTCAAGCGATGATAACTTTTTCGTTATAATTTTCACAAAATTTTATATTCTTTAATGTCTAATATTTTTAAGCCTTGTTTTGTTCATTTATGATTTAAAAATATTTTAAATACCTTAAGATCCTCCTGCTCTGTAGCCTCCATAATTTTCCACACTGAAGCACCCCAGCCAGAGAAGTTAGGGTTTAGGGCGCCAACCCTGCCCAGGGCTATGGCGCACAGTTCCTAGAAAAATACGGTAAATTAACAAGCAACTCTTCCCGGTGCTATGGAGGACCACAGTTCATAAAGAAATGGGTTTAAAGTAGCCCAATCTTCCTAGGACTATGGAGCGCAGTTACTAGAGAAACTGGTTACATTAACCACTACCCTGTTTAAATCAAGTTTTCTTAAAAAGGAAATTTTGGAGCTTATAAGTAATTTATAAGTAATTATAAGTAATTATAAGTAATTATACACCAAAATAATTGGAAAATCATAAGAGACAGCTTAAAAACATAATAGAAGTTTTAATTAACAAAAGTGTTTTGGAGCATTTACCCAAATCTAATTGATGACTATTTAATGAATATATGTGAGCTTCACTGCATATTGTTCAATGTCCAATGTTCAATGCACGGTGTACACTGTACAGTAAGGGAGCGGGATTTTGGATTTCCAATTGCTTTAACCAGAATAGCATACATATTGGTTCTTTAAACGTCTATATTAGTAAAGAAGTTTTTCTCTGAAGTCCATAAAATTTGATCAACGCGACTAACGCAAGCAACAATTTCTTTTCTCAAAGTTGTTTAAAATTTTATGCTCCATACAAATGCGGTTGAAGCAATTAAAATTTCGAAAAATCTTTAAATATTGACATCCCTTAGTGTAAGTGTACATAAAATAAAATCCAAAAGTTTTTAAATTATAAAAAATGAAAATGTAAAGAACTAACCCTGACTTTAGCAGAGTGATCTCTACTCCTCAACACTTCTAGAATTCCGTCCTTAAACAAGAGAAGATTAATCCTTGATTCTATCATATATCACACATCAACTTTCACCCTCCCACCTCCAACCAACCACTTCAAACTACCAACCAACTCCAACTAACCACTTTCAAGTAACCACCTCCAACAACCAACCATCCTCCAACCAACCACCTCCTAACCTAATCATCGCCAACCAACCACCTCCGACTAACCACCTCCTAGATCCCTGAAAATAATCCAACCTGAATTATTTCACTGGATCGAGCAACATATGTAGCATTCTCGGGCAGAAGGAGACAATCGTTAATGTGCAAACTAAATAATATTTTCTGAAATATTTTTCTTTTAAAAACTTTTTTTCTTCATTTTCATAAATTTTTGTTACAATCCATTGAATAATGGCAATGAAAATGATGTAAAATCAATTAATTCATCTCATTAATTTATCTTGATTTAAAATCAATTAATTCATCTCATTTATTCATCTTGATTTAAAACCAATTCATTCATTTACTTAAGAATCAGAATTAAAAAAGGTTGTCTCCAAAAAAACAAATGAGTAAATTATATTTAGAAAAATCCATTAATTCACAAATTAATTAATTTCGAGAAGATTCACTTCTAACAATTCAGTTGATTTAGAGTTAATTCATTTATCTGTTATTTAATTGATTTTGGATCATTCAACTAATCAATATGAGTCTAAATCAATATTACGATCAAAATTATAACATTTTTACCTTAAAGCTAAGGCAACGGTTCGCTCTGACTCCTGTGTTGGATCGGTTCATTCGTTGCTCAAAAATCAGTTTTTCGATTTAAACATGTTGCGGATCCAATGAATACAGATTCGATCCTCGGATTCTAAGGACTGTTATAAACCACGCAGTGGGGAAAAAGTAAGTTTAATCAGTTTTTTATGAGAGAAAAATCTTTTAATTTTAAATGGTTGGTATGAACCACAGAAGGAAAAGCTTATAATAGAACGTTCCTTTGTCAACTTTTTCTGCAGCGTGGAGAGTCTTGTATCCTCTAGTACATAGTTCCCCATATCTCGGTCCAGTATTCCGCCATGTTCCTCAACCTGTACATAAATATATAATGTACACTGTACAGTACATAGTTCCATCTCGGTCCAGTATTCCGCCCCATTCATCAACCTGTACATAAACATATCACTGCACTGTACATCATTATTATTATCATTCAACCTACACTCTACAGTCAATGTATGATGTCCTGTAGGCTATGTTACGTTGAGCTCCGTGGTTAAGCTCCTCACCACTCCTCCAATTAAGTCAGCTTGGGTTAGTGAATCATATCCGACTTGTTTTTAGGATTCAATGGGTACATTAAATATGTTAAAATGTCGTTAATTGGCAAAATAAGTTGAATGGTACCAATATCTATGGAAGTAAAATGTAAAAAAAATATTTAAAACAAAAATTAATCTTACTAGGGGGTACTAAAATATGTGAATTAAGTTAACCACAGAAGTTTTAAGTTTGTCATGAAAATAAAATTAATAAAATATTAATATCTCGGTCCAGTACACCGTCCTGTTCCTCAACCTGTACATAAACATATCATGTTCAGTACATACAGGGTGTCCCACGAAACATGACAGTTGGTGAATAGTTTTAAATGTCTTCTTCCATAATTTGTTAAGTTGATCAATACCAAAGAGAATAATAAAAATGTTATACGGCAGTTATATTATAGTTAAATTGTTTTCGAAGTAAAATAAAGTTGAGTGAAAGATTTTATTAACGAAATTAACTGCAAAAATGTGTTTATTATCTAAAACAGTTCAAAGAAGATGACATTCAAAACTATTCACCAACTGTCATGTTTCGTGGGACACCCTGTAGTTCCCAATATCTCGGTCCAGCTCACCACTACGCCAATAAACTGTAGCAGTACATAAAATATAAATAAATGTAGATGTACACTCTACAAATAAGCATCTACATTTATGTTAATTTTTTCTTCTATCTATTAACATTCTCGGACATTTTTCTTGATGAATTTAAATAAAGATTAAAATCAAGCTTTTTTTATAAATAAATAATATTTTTGATATTGAATGTTGATCGTTTATCTAGAAATGATGAGCATATTTTCAAACTCAATTTGATTTCCGGAAAAATAGTTATACACAATTTTATCGCGTTTTGAGATGAAAATGCGCGATTTTTTTTCACGTAAACTTAGCAGAGGAGGATTTTAAGTTACTTATTGGTCCCTTTGGGGAATCATGGGTCGATAATGTTTATCAAAAAGCGGTAAATGATTATTACTAATTTCTCTCACTTACAACTTGTAGATTCCTTCTGTTTCTACCTGCTTCATCAGTGTTTTCATTAAAGAAGTTCCGCTTCCGCCGCGATAATCTCTCCCTCGCCCCTCGGCGTATTCTCCGCCTCGTCCGCCATACTGACCCCGACCTCCTTCATAAGATTCTCCGCCGTAAGGTTCTGAACCTCCGCCCCTTTAAAAATAGTACTCTTAGCATTAAAAAGTATCTATTAAAGTTTTAACAAAAAAGATTAACCATGTTTTTCAGACTCTTTTTCTTTTTCTGTTAAAAATAAATTGAATTTACATAGTTCATCCTTTCTACTTGATTTATGTCATAAACAGAGGGAAACTTCTATTAAGGGACTGTTGACATTAGTTCAAATGATCGTTTATTCGAAGAGGGAAATGTTCGATTCACTAAAACACTCTTAGAAGTTTAAAGCCTTTGTCTGTCTTGTTTTTCTCGCTAACAATTTTCAATTCTGATTGCGTTCTCTTTTTAAAGGCGATTTGAAAATTAAATTTAGTTTTAAAATTAAAAAACGGTGGCATGTCAGATTTGCAACGGTATCATTTTAAAAGCTTTGTTAGATCAAGAAGGATTTATAAATGCATCATCTTCTCTTTCAAAATATATAGTTTTCAATTGTGGTTTATCTAATAGTGACTTGCGTATTTCTACTTCAGAAACAATTGAGAAAGTTGTCAAAATTCATCACTTTTCAAACTGGAAAAATGACGATATCTTCAGTTATAAATCATATAAAGGTTTAAAGGATACCGTTGTGAACCGGACATGCAACATTGTTAAGGCATTTGAAATACGAGTCCCTCTAAGTGTAGAAAATACTGTCGAACCTATTTCCTGTTTCGACGTAGTCGTTATACCCTCCTCCTCCTCCAGTCATTCTTTCAAAATATTATCTGAAATTATTTTTTTTAGATATTCAAAATATTGTCTGAAATAACAATATTTTTAAATATTCAAATTAATATCTGAAATAATGTATTTCTTAATATTCAAACATTATTTGAAACAATAAATATACATTTTTAAATCCAACAAATCTGATATCTGTTTGGCCCTTTGAATTTCTTAACATTAAAAATTATATTAAATGAAAAATGTCGAGGATTTGTAAAAGTTAACTAAAGATATAATTTCGAAATAATAATAGTTAATTTATTTGGTTGTAAGTAAGTATTAGATAATTTGCCCAAATCGAAATAAGGAAGAAAAGAACAGTTTCTGCCGAACAATTTTAGAGATCTGAATTAGCTTGCTTGCATTATTCTACAGAATCTACGGAACGAGGTTTGACCTATTTCTATTGTCACTTAATCTCTTCTTTCCATTAGAACAGGTTGGATGCTATATATGAAAGTGTACCAGTTTGTATAAGATGCCATTAACCAGACTAGACCTCAGCAAATAGATGGCTACGTAGAACTTGTTCACTCTCAGTACAGCTGTGTTCTTACGTCACAAGTGTCAATACAGTTTTTGTTTCTGACAAAATTGTTAATAATTGTGACAATTTTAGAAAGAGCTTATTTTACAGTAAAATAAGTACAATTTCATGTGTTTTTTATTTTCTGTTTTTTTCACTTTATTTAATCTTGGAAAACATGTCAGATAATTTGAGAAAATTTCGTTTTCCTTGTTATATTTGAAACTTGTAACGTCGTGTTTAATTGGACCATTTCTCTATTGCCACCATTTGTACTTGATAATCTATTTGGACCTCAGATCTTCGTGGATGGTAGGACGGGAAACCAGGATAGTGAAATGTCGGAATAGGTCTCCGCGGCCGTGTACAACGCGTATACGTTCCAATTCATCATCCATCTCACATATTCCTGTAGTTATCAGATTTTCCGGGGCTTGTAGCTTTGGGGTACCCAATCATCCGACCTCAAGGAATCTGAACTTGCATCTTCTGATCTGAAGGTTTTCCAACACAAGATAGGTCAGGTTAAGCTGGAAAGGTGGAGATGGATGGGGTAAAAAGTCTGATCTCATTAAGCTCGATGTCTTCTACGATTTCTATTGCATCAAAATAGGCAGAGTGGTGGAGGCGAAATCAAACATCTCGCAAACCAAAAGTCATTCTGTTCTAAAATAAAAACCACCTTGGATATTATTAATAAAGCATTTCACACCTTGACTTTAAAATTTTTCATTTTAATAAATTTTCCATTTTACTATGCAACTTCCCCAAAAAAAGTAATAATTTTTTTATTGCGGTTTTCTTTTTAAGGAGAATAGAAAAGCAAGAACTGGCAAGGAAAACTTCCTCGACGTATTGATTTACTAGAAAAATAAATACCGTAGTAACTATTAGTTTATTTCTATGAAAAATTCAAATGAAAATATAAATGCATCAATTAAGTTGCCAACTAGCTGGACTAAGTTCTAGTGACACTGCACAGTGAGCTAGTGATACCATTACACAGTGAGCTAATTCAACAATAAAGCCGAAATGTTTATTTTATCAACACAACGGGAGTTAAGACTTATTAAATACATTGTATCACAACTGAAGGAATAAAATGAAGGCATTATCATTTTGTTCCGTTAAAAACTAAAAATCAATGTTAACAGTGAAACTAAGGGAGAGGGGGGAGAGTCTTGTAAACGCCAAAACGACGGAACGAGCTGAGTTGTATTTTAACATCGTTCAACCAAATCAAATTGAAAAACGGGCGAGAATTGATCAATCGATCAATCATCGAGATAACATAATACATGCTTACATGGCTAAATAGTGACAAAATAAGTGAAACTTTGAGGGAAACAAAATATGAAAATCAAATCTAACTGGGTTGATATAAAGAAGGAAAATGATAAGTTCTTGTAGAGGACGAATAAGGAATGGCGGAGTGGAGCCGGATGATGGATTAGTTACAACACTGTTTTTTGTCTGGTTTATCCGCCTGGGTTGGTTGAAGGTTGATAGTTTGGCTTCCACCTGGGCGCTCCATCTCTCCTCCACCCTCACTGCAAAAAAAATTAATAAATTTCTCATCTTCGAACTCACCTTATCTGCTTCTGGGACACAATACGGTAGATTTCTAAAAATATTACAAATTATTTATCAAAAAATAAACGCAAAATTTTAATAATGCGGTTGAATAAAATCGATAAATTGTCTTTATAGGAAACTGTGTTTAACTAAAATACATTAACATTAAATATACATGCAGAGGGTTACATGCATACCCTTAATTTATCTCAACCATTTAACAATCTAGTCCTTTCTCATTACAATTTATATAAACTGAAGATAAATATAAATATGATAAATATAAAGGGTCACCATTTTTATTTTAACGACTAATTTCAATTTCAATTATAAAATTAAATCCAAATTTTGCTCAGATATTGCTATAAAGGATTTCCCATAAAAGGGTAAGACTTCAGAGACGACTACCATTTTAATTAAAGATGTAAGGCAGAAACCAAAATTCAACAATCAACATTCAAATCAAGTGATTAAAGCGTTTAAGGTCGTCCTTTAAGTCTTATCTTTGGTGGGAAACCCTGTTTTTCTTATTTATCATGATGCTGCTCCGTGCATGTGGTACTTGTTCACTACATGACTAAAAGGTTTGTGTAATACTAATTGAATTAGTTTGGATTCTCTATGCGTATTAATCCAAAATATTACCTTTATATAGCAAAATAATTAGTTCTATACAGACTTTAATAGTAAATTCATTTTTAATTTATAGAAAATTTATTTCCACCAAGAAGTGTTAAAGATGTATTGCAGTGCTAATTATCCGGATCCGCACGATCATGGCTTCCTGGATTTGGATCCGAAAAAATATGCGGATCCAAGGCTAAAGATAAAAGGGGCAAAATTTAACAAAAACTGTTAAACACAAAAAAATAAGCAAAAAAATAACATTTTTTATCTTTCAAAAAGAAAGGCTGCAGGCATGGAACCGGATCTGGATTTTTTTTTTCAGGGTAGATCCAGTTTCCGGATCCGCAGTCTATTGAAAAGTATTCCTTGAAAAAGATTTAATGGATTAATAGTTTATGGGTAATATCTAGCCATGCAAGCTACTTTGTATACATGCAGGGAGTCCAGTGGAGGGAAAGGATGCATCACTATTGGAACTCGGGAAATTAAAGCTTTTGTTCAATTATTATGTTCCAACACATAAGTTTTACTACAAAAAATAAAATCAGACAAAAAACTTGGGCTTAAATTAAAATTAAAATGTTGACTAAGTATAAATATTTGTAAAAAAAATTGTAAGCTTTAAACAAAGCCATACTTGCAAGGAAATTCTTCAAATAAAACCCGATTATAGTTTGTTCATATGTTATTAATAATTTTTTCATTCTAGGGTTTCCTTAGTGTTTTCTATAAGTTGTTCTCACAAATTAAGATCTAGTGAATTATTTCTTAGTTTCTATTTCAATATTAGTCGATTGTTTAGATAAGTTTGCTGTTACAATATGGGTGAGGGATCCAGTGTAAACAGGCATTATATAGGTGAACAAAATATTAACCTGGACCCCAATCATGGAATTTGAAATACAGGGATTGAATCAACAAACGATCTTTCTACTTCTGAATCCATGGTTCAAGTCATGAAACAGTCCTCATGGTCTTTGATGAAATAATAAAACTAATTGTAAATCAACCAATAACCACTAACCAGAAATAGAAGTGAGCAGTCCTTCAATTAAGTAAAAAAAAGAGCAGCCCCAATATTTCTAATTCCATGATTATATTAATGAGTAATATATCCGACCGAAACCAGTCCTGACCTATTCATGTGGATTTTTCGAACTTTTCGTTTTAAAGGGAACTGCAGCAGGGTTTCTTTTCAGGGTCAAGTTGGGTGGGGGGAAGGGTAAAGGCGCCATTGATTGAACCCCCCTCGGGTAATTGGCTCACGGACTTGATACGATATATGTCTAGTTCAAAAACAAATTTTAGGGCATGATTAAGCGCAAATTTTTCCCTCAGTCTTGTGTCACATTTACAAAGTCTGTGGTCTTGTACATACTCTTAGTCAAAACTTTGTTTCAAATACATAATATACATTTTTTCTATCGAGGACTGATATTGGAAAATACATATATTAATTCAAAAAAAAACCCCCCCCCCCCTTCTTCTTAATTATGATCTAAAACTGAACATATACAAGTATTTACAAAGTATCTAAATTCTACACTAAAAAATATATTTTCAAAAATATTCAAACTAAATAAGAACAAGCTTGAAAAAAATTGACAGATAAAAAATGTAACTGCCGAACCAAAACAAGAAGCTTGATTAGTGGGGCACCTGGGTTAGCTTAGGATCAACAGGTGAACTCGTGAA
>NW_019396510.1:286246-305388 GCF_000591075.1 Eurytemora carolleeae
CCCCCCCCCCAGCACCCACCAAATTATAATGGTAATTTTATTTTCAGCTATACAATAGCTGTGTGCGTATTCAAAAACCAGTGCTTAGTATCCGGATCCGTCCATGACATTTTGGCTTCCTGGATCCGCATCCAAGGGGCAAAATATCAACAATTATTAACCATATTAACTGTTGAAAACAGAGATATTATCAAAAATTCCCTTATCTCTGAATGGTTCATCAAGTTAAAGCATAAAAAAGGAGAAAAATAATTTGAAAATTTTTGTCGAGTAAAAAATCAGTAAATGTTCATGACCTGGATCCGGATCCGCATCAAAATTAAATGGATCCTAAGCACTGAAAAAAAAACAATTTCCAAAAAACTTCAAAGCATTTAACAGCCTCGGTGGAACATATAGATTTGGAAAACAAGCTCGGGATTCATTCACGTTTAGTTTGAACAACACTGTTTCTTGACGGCCTCCGTATTGACAGTTGGTCGGACGTTGATGGTCTCGAGGTTCGAGGCTCGGACAGTGTCGTCCTCTGTCCCGGGGGACAGGGCTGACTTCTGGGACACAATCCGGTAAATTTCTACACAAGGAGGACAAGTTAAAGACCTTTCATCGAGGACATGACGTATTTAAAAATTGTATTTAAAATAATAAGAGATAAAAAGGGAAATAAAATGAAAAAATATATTTTCAAACTTTTAAAATAATGCCTACCCAGTGTGGGGATAGTTTTAAGGATAATCAATTGGATATCAAATAACATTTTTTTGATTTCTTTATATTAATTGCCCAAATAATTTTTTCTTATTAAGAAGCTTTTCTTTAACTGTTTAGTCTACATTTACAATGAAAAATTGAATATAGGTAAAATCCACCATCCCCTCCCCATCGATTTTTTATTCTGTGTGGAACAGAACCTCCCAAATTGTACAGTAAATAACGGAATTTAAGGGTTTAACTTTTTTTTAATCAATATTGACTTTTCAGCAATTTTCATTAATATACAATTAAACATATTTTCAAGCAGAAAGCTAAAAATCGAGCATAATAAAAAACACTTGGGTGTAATTTCTGATCGTAGAAGGGATTTGAGGGCAGATTCAAATTTTAAAAACGGTCCTGACCAGTGCTTAGGATCCGAATTCGTTAGATCCGCAAGATTTTGGCTTCCTGGATCATGATCCGCAAAAAAAATGCGGATCCACGGATCCACCCCGATCCATGGGGCAAAATATCAACATAAAACTAAAAAAACTTTTACTCTATAAACCCAAATCTGAACTATTGCAAAAAAGAGATTATAAAAATTTCTGAATGGTTAATTAAGTTTTTCCAGTGCGGATCCCGGATCCGGATCCGCATGCACATCAAAATTTAATGGATTCTAAGCACTGGTCCTGGCTAGTGAATTGAATGGACGTCGCCATCAGACAGTGCGCAAATTCAATGAGAAAAATGCGCAGGCTAAGTTTGAACATCATTGCACTCTGACATATAAACATACATATGTAAACATACTTTAAGTAAGATGTTTAAATCATAAACCTACAGGGTATTTATTTTAATAAATATCCCCCCCCCCCAACTTCATACGGTTGAAGGAGGGGGAGGGAGAATAAAATATGGTTTATTTTTTTCTTTTGACACTGCCCCCCAAAAAAATAATTCACTATTTTGGGGTCAAAATTGTGCGATTAGTGGGAATCTTACTTAAATGTTGGCAAAACAAAAACTAAGTTAACTACCCTAGTACGTCACAACGAAGCGAGCACAAATCTCAAACAACGCTCAACCGATCACTCGAATTGCGTTTCACACAATTAGAAAACCCAACTGTTTTTGTCCGAAAGATAGAAAGAGAAGAATATAGCTAAAGAAGAACAAAAAAAATAATAGAAGAAAAGAAATTAATGATAAAACACCGAAAATTAAGCGATTTATGAGAATGAAATTTTTCTGGAGATATATCTATAAAATAGAGAAACATAAAAAGAAATAATACTATATTGTGAAGAAATTGTTATAAAAAGAAATGCCTGAAAAAAAAAACTAAGAAAATAGTAAACAAAATGGTTAAAAAATGTTACACATATAACAAATATATATATATTATATTCTAAAAAAAATACTAACCTGTGAGAATATTATGAAAAGCTGTCTCTACGTTGGTTGAATCCAAGGCGGAGGTCTCGATGAAACTAAAAAATATATCAAATACTGGATTAGCAAGCAAGCCTATTCGTACACTTAGAACATAACATAGAGCAGTGATGTTGCGGATTTTTTATTCATATGGAGGATTTCCAACCTTCAAAACTGATAATTTCTTATTTTATTTATTATGGCAACACTAAAACAACGAATGGAGTCAGACATCACGCCCGTCAGCACCTTCCTAGCTGAATGATACCAGGTCACCACCATTAACCGTCCCTTGGGTAATATGAGTTTTCACATAAAAATTACGTTTAATTTTCTCCATTTTACTTAAAATAACCTTTTCAACGAAACTGAAAAAAGTTGGGGGGAAGTAAACTTATTTTAAGTCACCAAGTTCTTAGCAACAAGGAAGATTTCAGGGTGTATTTTTTTTAACAATACTTGCTGATGATCTAGGGAAGAAAAAATAAAAATTGGACATCAAAAGGCAAGTTTTTTAGTCATCGATATTGATTGATTTAATTTCCTTTAAAAACCGTGAACCCAATTCAGCGAATAAAATCCGAACAACATATCTTAAGAGGAAAATAAATGATTTTCTAAGGGGGGGGNAATTACACACCCTCGGAAGATTTATTAGCGCTTACAAATGGACCGGGAGGATCAATTAAATCCTTTTTAAGTAAAAAAATGTCCAGTACCTGAGGTTGTTCTTCTCCGCGAAAGCTTTGGCTTCATCTGTAGGAACAGCGCGTAGATGCCGTAGATCTGATTTATTTCCCACCTTAACAAACATGAACAGTAGAAATCTGAAATCATGAACAGAGAATCCATCTTTTAAATTATTCATACGTACATGCATTATTACTATCAAAAGAATCACAAAAAAACTTCTAATGCAGATTTATCATGTTAACCACTGTAACTCCTTGGAGTAATCCCCCCCAAAAAATAAAAATCTGAGGTCAGTGTAGTTTTATTGTTGACTGTAATTGTCATTCTAATAAGAAGTTTTCTCAGAATTAAATATTCCGTGATAAACTATGACACAGCAGGTTACTCATGATATGTTAAACGACCACTCGACTTAAGATAAGAATACCTTTAAGCACTAAATATAAAACTGTGATTTACTATCTGAAAAAGAAAACCCCAACATGCAAATAAAAATGGCAGGGATTGATATTTTCACTAAGTTTAAATGGCGCCCGAGCCCTGTAATCTACAGGGTGTCACACGTCATATTATATAGATCGTTTATATAGCTCAAGACCAGAAAATTTATAAAGAATGAAAAATAAAAAAAATTCTATAAGGTTATTATAAAAATGTGCATGCAGAAAGTACTAGGTTTTTCAAGTATTATGTACGTATTTTGACGTTAAAGCTTCGAGATGATCCAATATAATATGGGACGCTATGTAGTAATCTCACCTTGTGTTTGCTCATTTCTATTTCTAGTCTTCTTTTAGATTTTGTGTTTAAAAAATGCGATTTTTTTGCTATAATTAGTATATTTTACTTTATACTTTTAAAAACTCGAAAAAAAATCCAACCGCCACACTTTTAATTCTCTAGTGTCTACAAAACGTACCAACATGATAACTATGTTTGCATCTGCATGATCTCTCAACTCCCTCAACCATCGTTCAACATTCTCATAGGTCAGGTGCTTAGCTATATCATACACTAACAGGGCACCAACTGCACCACGGTAATACCTAGCAAATCAACAAATCAATCAATCAAATCTATCAACTAATCAATCAATTGATAATAAATAATATCAAGGGTATGATTTGTTGAAATTATCATATTGAAGAAATATAGGCAAGTTCGTTTCGTACTTTTTACACTTTCTGAACTTCCATTCCTAGTAAATGATCTAGCTTTCAAATTTTGCTTTTAAAGTTGCCATTATTTCTTCGTGATTGAATAACACTGAACTGCCTGACTTTCTATTATTGATTTCCAACATTTTTAAAACATTTTTTAAACTTTAGCTGACTATAATCCTTTCCTGGGGTAATACGAGTTGCAACAAAAAAAAATTGGGCCCGATCGGTTTAGCCGTTTTGACGTCTACAGGATAAAAAAACAAGCCATATATATTAGATGCATGATTTCATTGACAAAATTGGTTAATTATTTAACAAATAGCGCGGACAGTCTCACATAACTACGGGAAATTAACAGTCAAATAATCTACAAGTTTAAAAACTCTAACGTTCAAGAAAACTTACGCTGAAGTGATTGCTCTGTATCTCTCTTGTCCAGCGGTATCCCAGATCTGAGCTTTTATCGTTTTCCCATCAACCTAAATATATAAATGTTTTAAAATTAATTTATGAATTTTAATTTTTTTTAAATTTTAAAATAAAGCAGTGAATTTATTCTTAGACTATTGGTATCTTCTTAAATAGCTGATAATACGTCTGTTTTCTGTTCCTCTTTTGTAGATCTTCCCATTAAAGTCCCTTGTAGGGGAAAAATGGGCCCCCCCCCCCCCCTCCAAATATTGCGCATATTGCCCAGAGCTGCAACTATCTTTCTTGCAATTTTCTTTTTCATACTATTCTATTCTTTAATTTAATATCTAAGTGCCATAAATATCAAACTAGAAAGTAAATATATTAACCTAAATATATAAATATATTTTTCCATTAACCTAAATATATAAATATATTTTGCCACTAACCTAGATATATAAATATATTGTCACATCAATCTAAATATACAATATATTCATATCAACCTTAACATATAAATATATTTTCCCATCAACCTAAATAGGTAAATATATTGTAACATCAACCTAAATATACAAATATATTCATATCAACCTAAATATACAAATATATTCATGTCAACCTAAATATACAAATATATTCATATCAACCTTAACATATAGATATATTTTCCCATCAACCTAAATATTAAATATATTTTCCCATCAACCTAAATATATAAATATATATTTTCCACTAACCTAAACATATAAATATATTTTCCCATCAACCTAATTATATAAATGTATTTTCCCATCAACCTAAATATATGAATATATTTTCCTATCAACCTAAAAATATAAATATATTTTCCCATCAACCTGGGTATATAAATATATTTTCCCATCAACCTAAGTATATAAATATATTTTCCCATCAACCTAAATATATAATAAAAATGTAACATCAACCTAAATATACAAATATATTCATAACAACCTAACCATATAAATATATTTTCCCATCAACCTAAATATATAAATATATTTTCCCATCAACCTAAACATATAGATATATTTTCCCATCAACCTAAATATATGAATATATTTTCCTATAAACCTAAAAATATAAATATATTTTTCCACTAACCTAAATACATATACAAGTATATTTACCCACTAACCTAAATATTTAAATATATAAATATTTTTCCCATCAACTTAAATATATAAATATGCTTTTAAATCAAACTAATTATATAAATATATTTTCCCATCAACCTTAAACACGTTAATATATTTTCCCATCAAACTAAACATATTCTCCCATCAGTCCAAATATATAAATTCTAAAATTTGGTATTTGCCGAGAGAACGCTTAGTCCTCCGGGTCTGTCCTAGAGTTTTAGGGTTAGGTTAGGTTTAGACTATTTCTGGGCCGAGCGCTGCGACTAGGATGGGCTAGGGGGCCTAGTACCGCGGCTAGGACAGGCTAGGGGGCCGGGCGCTGCGGCCACATGATCTATTATGTACATGTGATACACATGAGATCAAATATACAAAATGAAGTTGGATTTTAATCTTTGCTTGACTAAGCTAGCAATGAAGCATTTTATTGAACATCCGGTGAACAACAAATAATTCAAGATATTTACTTTTGCATTACAAAAAAATAATTTAAAGGCCTCTAGATTTGAAACTGAACTAATTAGAAATCTTTTAGAAAATTGTTCACTGCAAAGGGCGGTGAGTTAGGGAAATACCAGGGGTACAAAAATTTTTATTAGTTTTTTACTTTTAATCCAAAAATATGTCCCTGAAAATCATTTTATTTCCTCAATTCAAAGTAAAAACTTTGCACAGAGGTAAAAATTTTATGTTAGAAATAGCACTTTTTTAAAATGCTTGATATCCACTTCACAAGATACAGAGCTTGATCCCAGAGTTTGAGAAAAAAAATGTTGACCTTAGCTTGGAGAGAAATACTAATAATAACAAAAAATGAGAAGTTTAAAAACTTCTGGTTCAATTCTTAGAAATATGATTTATAACAAATCTGACTGGATTCAAATTACATTCACTTGACATTTCAAACTTTATGATCCATCCATATTGAATCAATTCTTAGAAGATTTTCCCTCTAGTTCACAACCCCCCCCCCCCCCCCCCCCCACCATCAAAACTACCTTTGAGCATAACGCCAACCGTTTCCATCAACACTACCTTAGAGCATAACCTCCCCTCTCCCCCAACGATACCTTGAGACATACCCCTCCCCCTCCCTTATCAACTTCGAGTATAATCCCCTCCCCTAACCTGAATAGATCTTGTGGCGAACTCTACTCCGATGGTAGATTTTGATTCCAGATTGAACTCGTTCCTTGTAAACCTGGAGAGCAGGTTGGATTTACCCACTCCGGAGTCTCCAATCAACACAACTAAACATTTAAAAATTTTAAACTTTCTAATCGAAAAATTAAGGATATTTCGAGATTTAAGAGTCTGTATGTGTAATTTCAATTGACCCTCTATGAAAAAAAATAAAATGACAATGTCTGATTTGTGATGAATATAGTGCAAGATATTGCCGCTTTTCTAGGTTTGAAAGCATTCTACTCTGACACTTCATTTACTTTTCCTGCTATAGAAATTTTGTAACCGAAAAATATTATGTTAGAACATGACATACAGCCTTAGGAACTTGTGATATATGGTTAAGAAGTTTAAGAGTAATATTAGAAACTCAAGATACAGTGTCAGGAACATATAGATAATATTAGGAAATGGGATAAAGTGATAGGAACTAGAGACATGGTAGTATACGATTTTTGGACCCCCCCCCCCTCCTATCAATTTTGTACATGGAAGTTTCTCAACTTGACCTAACCCGTGGCCGCAGCGCTCGGCCCCCTACCCCATCCTAGCCGCAGCGCTCGGCCCAGAAAGTATCTTAACCTAACCTAACCCTAAATAACAAAAAAATAAATAATAAATTTGCTGAAAAATTAATGGTCATGTACAAATTTGATAGGAGGGGGGGGGCCTGGAGGGGGTCCAAAAATCGTATACTAGGACAGACCCGGAACTAGCGACATGGTGTTAGGAACTATTGAGATTAACCCTGCTAAAATTTAGTCTCCGACAAACCGATGGCGAACACTAAGTCCAGAATTATTTACCCGACGGCACATAAAGTAGGTAAAAAAGTTTTCTGGGAAATAAATACAAACAGAAGGCACTTCTATTTTACAATCCAATATCGCAAGGAAAGCTCTGTGTGTATTTACCTTTGAATAAATAATCGTATTCATCATCCCTGGCCCCCATTTTCAGATTATCTAAACAATAAATACTTGAACATTTCAAAAAAGGTTAACTTATTATCACATTTCCAGGGCGTGTTAATCCTAGGCTTCATAATTAATCGATTATGAATTTTCATTTTAAATGTGTCACAGAATTATAGCGCAGATAATTTGGCAAACATAAAAAGTTCCGTCAAGAAATTCCACCTTTCACTAAATTGACAACCTCAAAATGGCCGAGCCTGAACGCCCATGTGACGTCATGATCCTAAACAGATCACCCAATCAGAGATCTTCATATTTCTAGCAACCAATGGAAATACAGGAATTAAATATGTTTCAACCAATCATAGAACAGATCTAGTTAAACTTCATCAGAAACCGGTTCCATGTGCAATGTACTTGGAATAGTGTCATATCAATAGAACTAATGCAAGCTCGATTAAACTAACGTTGAAGAGTAAGTTCCAAAAGAAAAAACCGAATAACAGAACTTTTTTTAGTTTAACTAATATTAAATTAAATCTTTAAAATTGGTTAATCAGCGTCCAATCGATATAGCATTCGGAGAACTAATGTCATCAGCTGATTACATCACGTGACTCACTTTACACATCATCAAAACATTGAAGAAAAAAGTGAACAAGTTTTATTTCCCGGTGATAAAGAGATATTGATTGAATTCGACAACAAAGATCCATTTTGATTCTTTGAAGCGTATTTCGAAATGATTATAAATTTTTTCAGAAAATAAATTAAAAAATTACAAACAAACAAATGAGAAATTTGAACATTGTCCAGAAGGATAAGTATACAGAGAATTAAACAATGCAGGGTTCAGTTTCACAGGACAAACTGGTGCTGTTCGATTCGTTAGGCAACCGTTCACATACTTTTATCTTCAGCCAAAATATCGTTCTCTAGAAATAATGCCATAATGTTAGTTGCCATATTAAAGTGGACCCGATCGGTTCAGCCATTTGGTATTTGCCGAGAGAACGCTTAGTCCTCCGGGTCTGTCCTAGAGTTTTAGGGTTAGGTTAGGTTTAGACTATTTCTGGGCCGAGCGCTGCGACAAAGGAGCTTTCTTTCTGACAGCCCAGCTAATATAGATATATGTGATTATGTTTACTTATGAGATATAAACATTATTAATAATTTCAATTAATCATCAGTCTTTGAATATTTATCTGTAAACCCGGGAGATATTAACTATTGAATGTTGTTAAAATACCACGTAAAAAAGTGTGAACTGTGAACGGTTATGTAGAGGATGATGAACCTGTTCTTGAAGGAAATATATCCGTTCCAGGAACAGCAGGAGAACCTAATGGAGCAGGTTTGTTCAAGGGAAGCCGGTCCAGGGAATGTGTCCCAGGGGGCATGGGGTCCAGTGTAGGGGGTCCCAGGGAGGAGTTAATATTGTTATTCGAAATCTTGTTAAATAAAACGAGTGAATTGTATAATAGGTAGTTTTAACAAGGAATTAATGTATAAAAGATAATGGTAACTAATCATGTTTTCTGTAAGGGTTTTCAAACTTCCAACCGGTTTTTTTCCAAGCTAACATTGTAACTTTAAGAACCAAAATGCGAGACATTTTTAAACAAAAATAACTGTGGGGAAAAAAAACGTCTATAATTATTTACATTTCTCAATATAATTATTTGTGAATTTCTTAAAATCAATACTATTATTTTTCAGGAGACCTAGAATTTAATACATTAGATGAACCTATTAGTCAAACAATCAGGAAATTTAATCTTAACATATTTAATTGTTTGATTCATGTCCCACACACACCACCCACTCTAGGTGTGCTTAGTATCCAGATCGTATCAAATCCGCAACAGTGATTTTAGCTCCATGAAATCGGATCTGCAAAATCATGCGGATCCACGGATCAAGATCAAATCAACTAAAACATCGAAACAAGTACTTATCGGTCTAAAAACACACATTTTGACTGTTAACTAATGAGCTAGATATCATTAAAACACAGCAATATCAAAAGGATTAGGATCCGCATCAAAATGAAATAAATCCTAAGCATTGCTGGAAAAAAGGCCTATGCAGTAAACATGAAAAAATATTTTTCTTTAATTTCTCGAAAGCATCTCTTTCCCAAATAAAATCGCATTATTTTTTATTATTTTTTTTACATTACAAATCAAGAAAGATTTCAGATACATCCTAATTATCAAATAAACATCAGAAACCCCTTTCTCCCTTCGTCATCCTTACCGGTCAGCTTCTTTAAATAATAAATATGTCAAGAATTTGAAAATTAGGCGAGATTTATCTGCCGTAGGATCCAAGTTTTTCCACGTTTTATATCCAGGTATGAGACATTTTTATATCCAGGTATTAGATAGTTTATATCCAGGTATGAGACATTTTCATATCCAGGTATTAGATAGTTTTATATACAGGTATTTGACAGTTATAAATTCAGGTATTAGATAGCTTTATAGCCAGGTATGAGACGTTTTCATATCCAGGTATAAGATAGCTATCCAGGTACTAGACTTTTTTATATCCAGGTATTAGATAGTTTTATATCCAGGTATTAGATAATTTTATATTCAGGTATTAGATAGTTTTAAATCCAGGTATAAGATAATTTTATATCCAGGTATAAGATAGCTATCCAGGTAATAGATAGCTATCCAGGTATTAGATAGTTTTATATCCAGGTATTAGATAGTTTTATATCCAGGTATTAGATAGTTTTACATCCAGGTATCCGACAGATTTATATCCAGGTATTAGTCAATTTATTTCCAGGATTTAAACATATTTTTTGCGAACTATTTTTTGTTCTTTGAGATTGTTGTCATTTTTCAAGCATTGAAGCATTTTTGAAGTTTTTGTTGGAATTAATAGTTTATTGACGAATCAGTATAAAAACAATAACATCTGTTGCTTAAAGTATAATTATCATTACAGGAGTTGAACAAATGTTCACTTACACGAAGAAAAAGAGGTGTATATTTTTTTTTGGGGGGGGGGGGTTATTTAAAGATCTGGGCAGAAAAATTTAAAATTGGACATCTAAAGGCTAATGTTTTCTTTCTTTTTCTTACTTTTTACCCATACATGCCTAAATTTTTTGGGGGTAAATTATAAAGAGGGGTGGAGTGATTTTTAAAGAAAATACACACCTCTGAAAAAGGACATATTTACAAATCTCTGATATTTACTGTATCCTAATAAAAGTAGAATTATGGAGAGAAAGATTGTTGGTTGTTTTCTCAAGTTCACTTGAACTCACATAGATTGTAAACAAGGTTCGGTCTTATGCAGATTAGGAGGACCTGGCCTGATATTTGTTTACAATAAAACTAGATATAAAATCTTAACAACCCCTTTCCTTAGTTCTATAACTCATTTATCGGTCCTTATTTATTTTGTTTAAGTTGAGAAGAAAAGTTTATTAAAAGAATGGGATCTCTGGGGGCCTCTCATCCTTTGTACCTTCATGGCGACAGTGCTACAGGTATAGTCTTCGCCCTTGACATCCGGTTTGTGTTTACATTACCGCCCAGAGACAGTACACTGCAGTACAAAAGATGCGTACACCTCTGAAATAACTTTCCTTGCATTATAACTTTGCACCTCATTAATATTCAGAATTTTTTTTTCAAATGTTTGTCTTGTGTATGTTTTCATAAAAGATAGAATTTTGTCAACTTCCCTTAATGTTCCTGCAGCATAAACTTAAAGTCACATTAATAGAGAAACCACATTAATAGAGAAACCACATTAATAGAGAAACCACATTAATAGAGAAACCACATTAATAGAGAAATCACACACAAAAATCTGATTAAACGATATTTTAATCATCTTCGACCTGTGTAAGGTAAAAATGGTTAAAAGGTACCGTTGTCAATCTGACAGAATTTTTTTTTAATTACCTCAAACGAATTTTTTTTAATGTTAGAAATCCGCAAAATTTTTAATTGTTATTATTTCAATATTAACAAAAGGCTTGCAGAAAGATTAAGATTAATACCAGAAAGATGTATTTTTAGTAGTAATAAATGTCAGAAATTTTATATTTTGATAAACAGGGGCATGATACTGATGGAGGGGGAGGCGGGGATGGTGGACCTGAATTTGCAGAGGTAATAGATATTAATAAACCTACTTAATCCTTTTTTATTCAATAATTGAATTCTAACTACATTTGATGTAAAACCATAAAATGTCTGATACGTCGAACGGACTATTTAATATGATCTTCGGAATAAGGACACTAAATAAACTTTTTTCGCTCATAGATTTCCCAGAATAGTTAAACTTTTTGTCGATATTAATTGAAATCGAATAATTTTATTAAATTTACCAAATCCTATATTTTTTTAGCCCCGCAGTCCGAACATCCGATCATTGTGATTTTAATTTCATTATGATCGGATAACAATTAAGCCTGTGAGAGAAAAAAGTGTTAGGTTTTTACTAAACCCTCTAGATATCCCAGAATATTCTTAAACTTTTTGTCGATAAAGAAATTATAAAAATATTTTCGTGAAATTTTCGCATTTTCGCGAAAACAAATTTCGCAAAAATTCGCTTCGTTTTCGCTTCATTTAATTTCGCGAAAAAAATGCGAAATTTCGCGAAAAAGTTTGCGAAATGCGACCGAAAATTTTCGCATTTTTTTCGCGAAACGTTTTGTTCGCTAGAAACCCTAGTTCAGACTTCAGATGTTAACTATCTTTACTGGTTAGACGTTCTAGTTGTTATGTTTGTTCCTTATGTTCTATATTCAGTGTTCAGATGTTCAATGTAAATAATGTTTAGGTGTTTGTGATAGTGTGGGTTGGATCTCTGATAGTAACTTTAAACACTAAGCTGGTTGGAGGGAATATTTCATTCTTCCAGAGTGTTTGCGTACTTGGTAAGAATCCGTTTTTAACCCCACCCCCCACCCCCCTCCTACAATACATTCTTGAAGATTTTAAAGGAAAAATAAAAAAATAGATGACAAATGGGACTCTTTGTTTTAAATAAATATATAAAATATGATAAATCAAGGGAAATAATTTTTATATTTTTCCACTTGTTCTAGTTTTTTTCTAAGCATTTTCACCAAGAAAAAAAATCCCTATTTCTTATTCAGGACAATATTTGCTAGCTTTGGCTAAACCAAACAAAATAAAAATTTGTCTTTTTCAACTCTAATTTTTAAGGATACTGTTTGTTACCGCTGGCGATATCGCTGTTTGTTTGCCGGATAGTTCTGTTGATATCAGACGGAACTGCAGTTTTAATTGTTCGCTCCATCGCCGTTCTCTTAGGTAATTATTTTAAACCCTTATCAGGGAAGTACGTAGGTATAAGTCTGGAGGGCAGATAGATAGGTAGGTAAGTAAGTAGGTGGTTAGGTGGGTTGGTAGGTAGGTAGGTGGGTAGGAAGGAACATTAAAAAATGTCCTACTAATCTACAGGGGGTACCTCCAACGAGGTTATAGGGTATACGCTAATACTTTACTAATTTTATAGGCCATAAACTATACTGAGAGCGTACTGCATATTTGTTGTTTTTTTTAATTTAATTCTGGCCTAACCTACAGTATATCAATATTAGTAAACAGTTGTAAGTGTACAGTACAGCTAACTGAGCACACAGGTAGAGAACTTTCATCCCTCCTCGGTACCTCTAACCATCGCTGGTTGTTATGAATTAAAGACCCTTTTGTGAGCGGATGATACATATTTAATTGATTAACAATTCACAAAACGAAAAAAAATATTTCATGTTTTAAAAAAAAGTAAATAAAAAAATAAAAAGTATGGAAAATAGATTGAGAATTTAGAAAAGAACAAGGGGGGGGCGTACAACAGCATATTTAGTAGAAGAAGAAAATCTGACGCGGAAAGGGAGAAAACTGTTTAATTTAAGAATGCCGTCTTAATATCTTTTTTTCCCTTCCGGCACTCTAAAGCAATTAAAATCAGTTCACCGTTCTTAAACAGACTTCTCAAATTTTTTTTGTGAGCATAATTAAAGTTTTTTTCTCATTCCACTTCCACTCTTTAAGTTTTGAGATTTCCCCATGTTGGTTATCGAACTAAAACTGAGACAATATTTGCATTTATTGTATCGCGCCCATCTTCTTTTTCAACTTTTAATGGTGGCTTTATCTGTGAGCATCTTCTCTTTGAACAGTATAAAATAAAATTAAAAAATTTGTGGATTTCATAATATTTTTTCGCGCATTTTAAAAATTTTACAAAATTGAATAATTTAAGATAAAAATATTTTTAGATTACATATTTAAAGACTGATTGGTCATAAACCTTTCCTGGGGCCACGTGAGGTCCCACACAAAATTTGGTTCAGCTTTTTTGACGTTTATTGGATACAAACAAACAGACATACAAACAGACAGACAAGCCAAATTTATATATAGATTATATTAGATCAACATATCTTCTATCTCTGCCAGTTTTTATATTCTAAGAGGCGGGAAACCATTTTAAAAAGCTCATAAGACGCTTAGCGGCTCAACCGTTTTTTGTGTTTATTGATAATTTAAAACCCTCTCAATATTCCCAAGGTTATGTCGTTATCAACTTTTCAACTGACCTGTATCATCAAGTATGAATAAAATAAGCATGTTAATAAGTTTAAAAATGGATGATTTTATTATGGCGTTTCTTTATAAATGTCACTTGTGAATAGTGGTGAAGGTATATATCAGAATTAAACACTTCCCAAACTAGAAAATTTAAATTTAAATCAGCTTTCACTTTAGTGATCATATAAAATTTAAATGAATCGGGCCTAATCCTCTAAAAAGGATCATTTGAAACAGTTCAACAAAGAATTTTTTTTGTAACATTTTGTTTTTCATTTCAACGTTAGAAAATCTATTTTTTATTTATTTAGGATTTATTTGGTCAACCTATGCTTCTATGAAGTTCCTAGGAGATTGCAGTCCAACAAACAAAAAGGTTGTTTTAAAAATCAATAATATTTAACAAAGGGTCTATATTTTTAAGATCCCCCCCCCCCATCTAGGGATAAAATGCCAAAATCTAAGCTATTTCTATAGTAACATTGTATTGTAATGTAATTGCTTGATATTTAATGTTCAGAAAAGCAAAAATAAGTTTTTACAAATAATACAGTAATATTAATGTTAAGCTTTAAGGTATAAACAATGTTTAACCACAGTGATAACCAGAAAACTCTGGACTAGGAAGACGACTTTTAAACTCAAGATATGATTTTAAATACTCAAATAAGAATGAGACACAGTAATTGTGCAGTGTAAATATACCCATTTTATTTAATTAGTGGTTTAATAAATGTCTAGTAAAACTTTTTGCTTAATAACAACATCGAATGCACTTAAGTGTTGCTAAAAAGTCGTCTTCCTTCCTATTTCGGAGTTTTCTGGTTATCACTGTATGGTTTTATTTCTAATTAAAAAATTACGTAGTTAATAAAAATATTAATATTTATTATTTACAGTTGATGTCAATGTATCCGATGCTGTTGTTCTACATTGTTATTGCTTGGATGGTGATATCACATTCAAACTAAGCTAACAACATCATAACAACATCAGGACAACAACAAAATTGGCAAAATATCAACCGCATTTTTACCCACCGCAAACTGTTGCTATCACCTCAAAATTTGTTTATTACTTTTTTGAATACTTGATTTTTGCCAAATATCTTCCAATAAAAGTAGTTAACACGTTTAAATGTTTTTAGGGACCCCATGGATTTGATCTGGTGGGGGGCTTATCAGGGAAGTACGGAATTATAAAGTTTTATATCCAGGTATTAGATAGTTTTATATCCAGGTATTAGATAGTTTTATATCCAGGTATTAGATAGTTTTATATCCAGGTATTAGATAGCTATCTAGGTATTAGACTGTTTTATATCTAGGTATTAGACTGTTTTATATCTAGGTATTAGAAATAAAGGCAACTTATTACAACACCAAATGTTTTTGATTTATTTTGATTTATTTTCAGTCCAATCCCGGAAGATGTTTATTTTCCTACTTTTCTATGATATTAGGGGCGTTTTCAAGTTTGTTTGTGATTTGTCAGTGTACTGCACGTTGTGATAATTATTACCTGTTTTGTAAATAAAGAATACTATTTTCAGTTTCCAATTTCTAAGGTCTAGTTGGATAACGTTTTCTTTTCTTTCTCTCTCCATCTAGTCATTTTAAGAAGACTGAAGCCGTAATTTCAAGTGATCCTCCGTTTATTGAGTGACGGGTCCGATTCACAACCGTAAACCTTCCCCCCCCCCTCTAGGAGCTCCAAGGGGTGTCAGATTCACAACCGTACACTTTAAACCTTTGTCTGATATTCATGTTAAAAATTGAGTTCTGGGGAACTCTGGTGTTACAGAAAAAAAATTCGAGGGGGAGACAAATTTGCGCGAAGTGAAAAAAAATTTCCCCTTCCCCCCTAAGAGTTCCAAAGGGGTGGGGGGAAATTCAAAACATTTGGCTTCTCGGATATCAGGCATAAGTATAAAATACT
This sequence comes from Eurytemora carolleeae, assembly GCF_000591075.1. Taxonomy (NCBI): domain Eukaryota; kingdom Metazoa; phylum Arthropoda; class Copepoda; order Calanoida; family Temoridae; genus Eurytemora; species Eurytemora carolleeae. The sequence continues at coordinate 302,461 of NW_019396510.1, forward strand.
TTAATGGTACACATACAGTCCAATTACCTGGCAAGTACTACTTTTAAAAAAACTAGCGGAAAAAAATATGTTTCTAAAAAATCGGCATTTTATTATTTTTTTTTTTTTTGTATTTAATCTTGATAAAGTAAAACGCATATTTGAAACTGAACAAAAACTCAAATTAATTAAATTCTATGAGATGAAAAAAAGGTCCAGAAAATAATTATGACTTGTAAAAGTTTATGTTGTGCAAAAAAGTATGAGTACACTTGTAATCTATATATTAAAGCATTTAGTTCATTTATATATGTGTGATAACTCTGAGTCTAGGAGATTCTCAGAAGCATATGACCAGGGAAAGGTTTAAAGGGTCAAGTTTGGAATCTGACTTGTCAAATGTACAAATAGATGGTTTAAATTATTCATCCCCGTTCCTCTCCTAGGAGAATAAAGAAACAGGGAAGAAGGGAAGTTTATTTAAATCATTAAATAGGCCATTAAATGATTATATATCGGCAGGGTGTCCCATGAAACATGATAGGTGGTGAAAAGTTTTAATGTCTTCTTCCATAGTGTGTTAAGTTGTTTAATCAGGGGGCGGAAACGTCATGTGTGTGTGTCTGTACCAAAAGAGTGTGTGTCAGTTTACCGAACCGAAGGTGTGTACTGTAGGTTTATACAGTACGTAAGAATCTCGGTATTTGTACAGTCTAGGAGGAGGGAGGGAAGGCCAAGCAGCCATGAACCCCGTGGAAAAGTCTCCGAAACCCTGCAGAAACAGTCTCCGAACCCCGTGGAAAATCTCCGAACCCTGTAAGGAGCAAAAAATGTGTTATTCTGGGGGAAATCGCATGATTTTTGAATTTTTTTCAACATATGGCACAGGATCAAACAAAAGTATTACTAATAAATGCAATTTTGATCTTATTCACGGCCCTAGTATATGTTTATTTTGTATTCCTGTTTTAAGCTTAAACTTTAAAATGGACCTACGCAACAACGCACAATGTTTTTAGTATTTCAATGATATTTTTCATGAAAATGCAATAACATGTTTTAACGTAGTCCACCACTTTTTTAATTCCCGTCATCAAAGGGCAGTTTTACTCCATAATATCATTTTTTACTGTCTCCCCTTTAAAAGTGACCTACGCTGTAATTATTANAACCAAAGATTTTTCAGATCCAGGAGGGGGATAGAGCCCCCGTAGCCCCCCCCCATGTATACTACTATTAAACTTAATTTTCTATTTTAACCAATGACCTTTTAATTCAAAACAGGAAATAAAAGGTAACAAACATAATTCTATGAATAGTGTCATACTTGAGATCCACCTTTTTTACGGGAAAACAAAATTTGGAGAAAAAGACAATTAAAACAATAATGAAAATTATTTCTTTAACTTGATTATTATATTTATTGAGTCCATATGTCGAGAAGATTGGAAAATTATTGCTAATTTACAAGTAATATTTATATTTGATAACGTTTTTTTCAAAAAACCTCCTCCACGGGGTTCGGAGACTCTCCACGGGGTTCGGAGACCATTCCACAGGGTTCGGAGATTTTCCACGGGGTTCATGGCTTCTTGGCCTTCCCTCCCTACTAGGAGAGTACATTTGTTTATTGTTAATTGTTTACTTAGAAATAAGTTTATATTTAAGTCAACACTATAAAGCCAAATTGTCATGCAAAGAATATAATTTGATTAAAGTTTTCAATAAACTACTCGATATTCAAGTTTAATTATAATCGACGACATTGTTCTACAATTTCCTTGACTGTAGTCATGTTGTGTGTCTGTACCAGAAGAGTGTGTGTTAGTTTAAAGTACTGGTCTGCAAAGCAGTGCGCATGACTTTCTCATGCCAGACCAGCGCCATTTCCTTTGCTTTTATTCCTATTCCCTGGTTTAAACCCAAAGAGAATAATATCAAATTTTTTAATGGCAGCCATATTATAATAAAATTGATTTCAAAGTAAAATATATTTTAGTAAAAGATTTTTTGAAATAATTAAACTTCAAAAAGTCTATAATATCTAATTCAGTATATGGAAGAAGACATTCAAAACTATTCAACTGTCATGTTTCGTGGGACACTCTGTATGCGGAGCATGAGGCAGAAGACTTAATTTACCATCGGGATCGGTATATATGAGTTTAAGGTCGTCTTCACAGTCTCATCTTTTTAGTAATCCTGTTTTTTAAACTACATAAACAACGAAAGAAAGTTTAGTTAACAGTTTAATTATGAGTAAATAAATAATTTATTTCTATCAAATAACAATTCAAAGCCAACTTGTGTTACATAAAAAAGATTTAAAATTAAGCTTTATTCAAAGCAATTATTGCTCCGATCTTCAACAAACGTGTGAGCATCCAGAAAAGTAGCTTCTAGTTTTGGATTATACAGAAAGAGAAGTATCCAATAAAAGCTTCTAATCTAGGTAGCATCCAGAAATAAAATCATAAAAGCAACAATTTAAAAAGCTTTTATAAGTCTATGGAGCATCTGACAAAAGTTTCTAATCGTGCAGAAATTGAGTTTTTGTTTTAGGAGCATCCAGTAAAAAAGCATTTAGTCTTGGGAGCAGCCAGCAAAAGAGCTTTGTTCGCCTAATCCCTCAGCACTCAATGCTCCATAGCCGCCATCAACCTTTTATACAATAGTAGGCGATTATATTATTACATTAACGACGACTTTTAATTTTGATTTATATCACACAGCATGGATACACAATACACAGAAACATAGAAGTCAAAGAGAATCTGTTGATTAATAAAACCTCTCTTTGATTACCTGCAAACTTGTAATTTGAAAAAGCTTTTTGAATTAAGTAAATAAAAAAGTCGTTTATTGTATTGATATGACCGCCTACAGCTGTATGTGTTTCTAATATGGGTTCAGCTGATTTGACAGAAATTTTGCACACAGCTTAATGTT
>NW_019396511.1:0-12218 GCF_000591075.1 Eurytemora carolleeae
TGGTTAAGATAAAGCATAATAAAGATATATTATCATGATGCTGGTTGAGATAAAGCTGATTACAGATTTGAGTATTAGAATAATATTGAAGATTAATTTATGTCCTTTCCAACTACCCCTAACTACAAACTATATGTTTACTGCAAGCAGTACGGATCTGAAAACCTTCCTCCTGTAACATGAGTTGGCAAGCTTGAGATATAATCTAAAAAATACAATTTATAAGCTATTATTAAAAGTTAACTCTTAATATTATGATATTTTGATAGTATAGTGTTTTATGAGATAGCGTTTTTTGAGTGTAGCGTTTTTAGAGTATGACCCTCTATGATTCTTGTATTCTCCATGATTCTTTTATTCTCTATGATTGTTTAATTCTCGATAATTCTTTTACATATTATCTATAATTCTTGTACATATTACCTATAATTCTTGTACATATTATCTATAATTCTTGTATCATCTTTGACCCTTGTATTACATATGTTCATTTTATTCTCTATGGTTTTTTGCATTCTCTACAACTCTCTATGATTCCTGTATTCTCTAGGACTCTCTATGATTCTTGTATTCTCTATGGTTCTTGTATTCTCTCCGACTCTCTATGATTCTTGTATTCTTTATGGTTCTTGTATTCTCTACGGCTCTCTATGATTCTTGTATTCTCTATGGTTCTTGTATTCTTTCTGACTCTATGATTCTTGTATTCTCTATGTTTCTTGTATTCCCTACGACTCTCTATGATTCTTGTATTCTCTATGGTTCTTGTATTTTCTACGACTCTCTATGATTCTTGTATTCTCTATGTTTCTTGTATTCTCTCCGACTCTCTATGATTCTTGTATTCTCTATGTATTTTGTATTCTCTCCGACTCACTATGATTCTTGTATTCTCTATGTTTCTTGTATTCTCTACGACTCTCTATGATTCTTGTATTCTCTATGGTTCTTGTATTCTCTCCGACTCTCTATGATTCTTGTATTCTCTATGTATCTTGTATTCTCTCCGACTTTATGATTCTTGTATTCTCTATGGTTCTTGTATTCTCTACGACTCTCTATGATTCTTGTATTCTCTATGTTTCTTGTATTCTCTCCGACTCTCTATGATTCTTGTATTCTCTATGTATTTTGCATTCTCTCCGACTCTCTATGATTCTTGTATTCTCTATGTTTCTTGTATTCTCTGCGACTCTCTATGATTCTTGTTTGTATCATTTGTAAAAAAAAATCACGCAACCTTGCAGTTCTCTAAAACTCTACTTGACCCAACCTAAGTGGTTTAAAGGGGTTTAGAGTTTATACGCGTATTTATAAATAAAAAAATGTGCACTAAACTGAAATAATTTTATATTTTAATTCAAACTTTATATTTTTACTTTTATGTTCATTGCTAATTAAAACAACTTTTAGAAACTTAACATTATTTTATAACAGATTAGTCCTCCGCATGATATTTCAAAACCCAAGTTAAAAACTTCTCATTAACGGACCAAATGAATTCTGATATTGATTCTATCCTAATAAAGAAAATTTGCGCAATATTGTGATAATTGCGTGGATTTACGTGTAAGTTGAATGCATGAAAAAAAAATTAAACTGCGGTCACTGATGGACTTAGAGTAAACACTAGAAAGAGATTTGCACACTCCGTCATGAACATCTTTGAGTTGGTAGATTATGTGTAGTTTGAAATTGGTAAACAATCCCTTTAAATATTTGGTACAATTGTGAAAAAGAGATTATGATTCAAAAATAAGAAATTCAAGAACCCTTCCGTCCCCATAGTGTTGCCAATTCAATTGTTTTAGAGTTTATTTAGATACGGGGGGGTTCAGCTAAAACAGCTCCGAGCTATTGAGCTCTCCTGCGGAAGGAGCAATTATATGATGTTATATATGTTATCGTTAAAACTGTTATGCTAATGTTTCCTTCAGAATTGTATAATTTGAATTGAAAAAACAAGATAAAAAAGAAGGGCATTAAAGGGATTGTAAAGGAAAAATGAAAGAGGGTTTAGAACGTCCCACTGGTGTATATTTGAATATCCGAGCTGGGCCAACCTTTGCAGTCCTACTTTGAACTGTACCGCCAATTTACAAATTATGGCAGAAGAGCGGGATATGCTGAAAGCTGATCACTTTAGCTCTTAACCACCACCCATTAAAGTTATATCTGATGTTCCTGTCTCGAGAATAAAATTGTGTCAAATTTATACGAAAATTCATATATATACAATTTTTTATAGAAATAGTAGGTTTAAACAGATCATATTCAACAAATACGCAACCAATCTAAAAACAAAGATATCCCAGAGAGACTTAATCGTAACTTAGGTTTTCTACAATTATTATTTTTAAATTTTTATTTTTATTTCTAATAGATATAATTGATAACATTATTAATAGGTCCAAATTACGTCACAAGAACTCCCACCAATGAGAGTGTGGTATTGGTCACGTGATACAGAGACATGCAAATAATTAAATGATTCTTTATTTATAAAAGCAAGGACGTATACCTTTATCAAGAACACGTTTAAAATCAAAGTGCACCCCTTCCCCAAAATCCTTAAATCCATTCCCCCCCCCCGTCAAATATTTAGCATCGATAGAATTTACGAGAATGTTTGTGTTTGTGTTTGTCACCTTGTTTGTTCCTGATAATGTTATCCCAGGTGGCTACAGGGGAGATGATTAGGGAGGGCGTTAAATTGGGAGAGAGGGTGAGGGGAGGTAAAGAATGTATGGTCCATAGTTGTATAGGGTGGATCTTTTAATCCTCTACATTTTTCTTCTTCTTCTTCTTCTTCTTCTTCTTATTTTTCTTCTTTTTCTTTTTCTTCTTTTTCTTCTTCTTCTTCTTCTTCTTCTTCTTCTTCTTCTTCTTCTTCTTCTTCTTCTTCTTCTTCTTCTTCTTCTTCTTCTTCTTCTTCTTCTTCTTCCTCTTCTTCCTCTTGAATAAAAGGATGAAAGAAAGGATGAATGAAAGTATAGGTGGATGACAGGATGGAAGAATGAATGAATGAATGAGTATAATGTACAGTGTAGAGTATAGAGGGATATACCTAGATAATTGAATAAGACGGGATACGTTGAAAGGATATTGTTATAAATGAAACTAAATGAAAATAAATGAAAAGTACTTCACATCCTACTATTTCTTGGATCGATGGGGGTTTATTATGTATTACACAAATTACATTTGTAATTAATTAAGTTTTGTGTTGGATTCTTCATGTAATTAATTAAGTTTTGTGTTGGATTCTTCAAGTAATTAATTAAGTTTTGTGTTGGATTCTTCAAGTAATTAATTAAGTTTTGTGTTGGATTCTTCAAGTAATTAATTAAGTTTTGTGTTGGATNATTGTAACTAACTGTATCTTTGTATTGTAAATAACTGTATCTATGCATTGTAACTAACTGTATCTTTGTATTGTAAATAACTGTATCTTTGTATTGTAACTAACTTTATCTTTGTATTGTAACTAACTGTATCTTTGTATAGTAACTAGCTGTATCTTTGTATTGTAACTAACTGTATCTCTGTATTGTAACTAACTGTATCTCTGTTTTGTGACTAATTGTATCTATGTATTGTACCTTACCGTATTTTTAATAATTATGTATCAATGTAATGTAGCTAGCTGTATCTCTGAGTTGTAACTAATTATATCTTTGTATTGTAACAAACTGTATTTTTGTATTTACCTAGCCATATGTATGTATTGTAAGTAAGTATACCTATCTATGTATTTATGTATCTTTCTTTATCTATGTATTATATATCCTACCAGATGGTTAGAATGTATTAATGTATTATCACCTCATTGAGCAAAAGATGAATAACAGGAGAAAATAGCCAGACAAGTAGATAGATAGATAGATAAATAGATAAATTTATAAGCAGGTGTAAAGCCTATGTAATATTAGAAAAATAGTTTCTACAAGAGTACAGATTAAATTTTAGATAATGAAATTTGTAACATCAAGGATGGGATGAATGGGATGGATGGGATGGATGGGATGGATGGGATGAATGGGATGGATGGGATGGATGGGATGGATGGGATGGATGGGATGGATGGGATGGATGGGATGGATGGGATGGATGGGATGGATGGGATGAATCGGTATATACATAGATGAAATGAAGGTATAGGTTAAGAGAGGAAAGTTAGATGGATAGAATAGATAGACAGATGAATTGATAGATGGTTAAATAGATCCCTGTGATTAGTTACAAGAAGAGAGTCATTTCTCTCTTTCCCTTTATCCAACCTCAAATTGACAAAAATAGATAGATGGTTAGACAGATAGATAGATGAACATGAAAAAACGTAATGTTATAAAGTTAGGTTAGAAACTCTAATAATGGGAATATTCAGAATGCTATGAAAGATTGCATCAATTTTCAAGACTATGTTAACTTTAAACTGTTACAACGTCAATTGTCCTTTGATTTACCTCACTAACTAACTTATGCTTTTTGTAGTAATAGACATGTACAATTACAATGTACATGCTTTGGAACTGAAGCACTTATTTTTCACTTTTGTTTTCAACAAGTAATTTGGAACCCTATCATTTATTTTTACGTGAGAGCTTGCAACCTACATGGATCAAAGTGAATTTGATAATAACTCGACACATGTCAATCAATTAATCAAGTTTATGTGTCGTCATTGGAGTAGATCCAGAGTACTCCTCCTTGTTTAAAAACGATTTAAAGTTCCTCCTTACTATATAACCTTGCTTTAAAGTTTTTAAAAAGTTTAGCGAAAATCAGAATAAAACTGAAACTCTGAATAGTTATGAAAAAAAACTGAATGTTTGGTTTGATATAAATACAAAGTTTATATATTGAATTTAACTCTAAAATATTCCATATATTCCTCACGGAAATAGATTAAAAAAGTTTTGACACAAAACAAAGATAGGATTATATTCCTTATTTGGTAAATACTGAAGACTTATACATACCAGTCACAGAACCTTTATAATATTATGCATTCCGAAAAATGTGTGTTCGGAGGAATTCTCTACAACCCGATAATCCTTAAACATAGACATGTAGTAAATGCCGAACTAGTAAAACTTATTCCTGAATCCTGAACTGTATCAATCCAGGTACAACTCGTCAGCTATCAATGTCAACAGGGACACAAGCTCTTAATCGATCAATGCTCTCAATGTTGTTGCTCCAAGTGTCATATCTCTCTCACTGCATTTCATTGTTCAGCTAATTCGCTGCCCACTCTTCTTCTGTCTTAGCTGTCTAGTTCTTGTGTTTATTACTCATCTCTACGTTGACATCAGATAAAGAGCAAAGAGGGGTGTAATATAATCTGGAGTATTCTCTGAACCCAAAATCTGGGTTAAACTAACCGCTATTAATCTGCTGCCTTTCTTGCTTGTTGGCGTTGTAAAATCACTCTCTCTGTCTTTGTGGTACCGTCTTACTTTCTCTTTACCTCTGTCCCATGCCGGTACCTTTATCTCTTCCCGCTTTTTTTCCTGCAATTGATCCCCATGCAGGAACGAAAATTTATCCCAAAACAGTTTGATTACTTCCTCTTTCAACTTTTCATCTTGGTTTAATATCTCATTTTCATCTATCTTGAAGCTTTTTCTGTTTCTTGCTTTCTTGGAAGAACCTTTTCAACATTTCTTTAAAAAAATCTCCTGCACCTGCTTCATAGTTCTTAAATGCTAACCATGTAGGATTCTTTTTCTGTTTCTTCCCTTCCTCATATTTTTCTTGTGGGAACCTTTTCAGCATTTCTGTGTAAAAATCTCCTGTTTCATATTTATTAAATGCTAACCCTGTAGGACGAAACAGCACTATCTGTTTTCTAACTGATCCCTTGATGCAGGACCACAGCACCCTTTTCACACTGCTTCATTTGGGATTGGTTCCCATTCATGGGTAAACATATGTGTTTCCAAATTTTTGCACCATTTGAACACTTTCTCCAATCTCCAAGTTTCCACTATATTTGGGAGCACTCTGTATAAAACACAGTACCTGACGCTAGGCAATGATGGTTCAATGAATAAGGTCGGAGTTTGTACTTCTGGGATTATTGGAACCGGACATTATGCATTTTGCAGGCAGGACATATCTTATCAGACTGACGGAGACTTGACAATAATGGCCTAGTAATCTGTGACTGCTTTCCTTCCAGGCTGCAGGGGCGTTCTCCAAACTCCAAACTTGCCAGAATGACCATGACAACCGCTTTACTATATGTGACATAATTGCAGAAACTATTTTGCTCCTTCTAGTCCTATGTGTTTCTTAAAAATGGTGATCCTTGCTTGATTCTTGGTTTAATTCTGCAATATTAGTTCTTGACCTGGTTCCAGTTCCTCTGGGGGCATGGATTTGTTTAAGTTCTTGTTTTCTAGTTTTCTTTCTCCCTGATTCATTATTGAAATCAGCATAATCAGCATAATCAGCATAATCAGCATAATCAGCATAATTCTATTTATTCTTCTCTTCTTGTCTCTTTACACATGCAGCTTAGATATTGTCTAATAAACTAGGATTCTTTGTTTGAAGTATTCTTTCCAGGTCTGACTCTTTCTCTTCTGACTATTCCTTGTAATCTTTCAGGATACTTCTGGTTTCCAGGGAATTCAGGATTTGAAGTCTTGACTTTTAAACTATCAGAAATATTTTTAAATCAGCATCTTTCTTTTCCGCATGTTTCACCTCATCCAATTTTCTGATATTCTTGCTGTTTTCTTTCTTCTCAGAACTATTTATGTTGCTGTTTATTGTTTCCCACTTTTTATCTGCTCTCTTGCTGTTTTTTATCATCTTAAAACTATTGACTTATGTGGTTTTGAACTCATGTCTACAGGAGATAACAGTCGGTCTTGTACTGTCTTAATCTCTCCTTTCTGTTTTGGTTCCTTAGGCATTTAAAAAAAATGGAATGTTTCCTTCAGCTCTGCATTGCATATGCTTGCTTGTAACCATAACTATTCCTTGGCAACATAATATTCTTTGGTATCTTCGCTACTTTCCTGTTTCCTGCCCAGGTATTCCTGTTTAGGTTTCCTCCTCTTCTGTCTGTTTCTTGTCCAGATATTCCTGTCTCTTGCTCTCATCATATTCTTGTTGTGAGAATCTTTTGTTCATTATTCATGGTCCGTGATAGATGAAACTATCATCCTTTTTAAATATTCATTTGGGATTGTTTCCCAGTCATCGTTAAACAGATGAGTTTCCAAGTTTTCGGACCATTCAAACAATGTCTCTGGATTTTCATCATATTTGGGAGCTCTTTCAATGAAGTTCTGTATTCTTTCTCTTGCACTATTTTCGATATCACACATCAGGCCATATGCATCCTCGGTTGCTTCCCCTGTTTTCAATACTCTCTGTAGATATGCCATACGTTGTTGTGATTCATCCATTTTCTTTTTCTGCTCCAATATTGTTCTTACTTTTAAAATCTTTTTCTCTTTGTTTAATTCTTGTTCCAATCTCTTCAGCAGTGCTTCTATTTCCTTGTATTGAAGTTCTTGTTCCAATCTTTGCCTCAGGGCCAGGGCTTCCAATTCCTTGCATTGAAGGTGTCTACCTGCTTTCCCAGTTTGCTTCATGTTTGGTACTCTGGTGACTCAGTATTCACTGGGTACTCAAGGGTACAATTTAAAACTGTCCATTGTTATACTCTGTTTACACTGTCCACAACTTGTTGCTTCATTGTTCCTTGGAGTCTGTGGCATTTAACCAGGATTCCTTGATTCATGTTGCTGCTATCACTTTTGTAGTAAACACCTACTCCATAACAATCTATCCAGGTACAACTCAGATTCTCTTGACTATCAATGTCAACACACGGCTACAACCCCTTGATATCAATGCCACTACTAATGGGCGCAATTTTGTTTGCTACATAAACCAGACATTAGCGATCTATTGATCAATGTCTCAAACAGGACATGTTCTTCATGGCTACAATCCTATGAACTATCAACACCACTATCAATGGGCGCGATCTTGGTTGCTAGGTCAACCGGACAATAACGGTCTATAGATCAAGCCAAAATGCAAGGGAAGAATCTTAGCTATGTCAACTGGACCAAACAATCAATTTTTATGTTTCAACATAACCAAATTACTTTACACTGTAATCAAAGTGGAGTTTCTGTATCAACTAATGTATTTGAGGTTTATATGTTACAAGTCTACGCTAATAGGTCTAATTACAATTCCTACGTCGTTATCTACATCTCAGAAATAAGACACATCACATATTAAAGCATAGTTTAAATAGGCGCAAGTACATCATATCATTAAAATATATCACAGAATATCATGTTTACCCCATATTTATTACAATATGTCTCCTAATTGTTGTGTGAAAATACTTAAAACTGGAGTATACACTAGTGTGTGTACACTCAACGGGAATATCGTCACATTTCTTCCTGAGAACTGCAGTACGCACCGAAACCCTAGTTTAGAGTGCTAGAGGTATGTTCATAGAGAATAGAATATATATTAGAGAGGAATTAAACGAAACTCTCGGTATGAATTTTTTCAGTCCCTTTCAGCCTGAAAGGGAGTTCAAAGTGTACAAATCATGTAAATGTTCACAAATTATGTGCAGTAGAGTACATTAATACAGTATGTTCTCTAGACTATTCATTTCAATTTCGAAATTTTTAAAGCTGTTAAATAAACTTTATAATGAATTAGGTGAATAAAAACCATCATTTGATTTATAGTTATAACGGAAAATCATCGTTTGTAAAGTGAAAGGCATAGAGTTGTGAAATGATCATTGGTCAATTATGAAACCAGCCTATTTCATAATTTGGTTTTCTTTTATAACATTAATTTTAGATTTTCTATAAAATGATATTCCAGGGCCCAAAAGGTTATATAGCATAAATATGTGAAGTACACCTGTAGTATGGAAACAGTACAACAAATTGGCCGTTTTACACTTTTTTCTAGTAAATTCCTCTCTGTATATATTTTCTATTCTATATGGGTATGTTAGACCTATAAAAAACAAAAAAATTCTAAATCTTCCATGATTTGCCATCATGACATAACGTAATAGACTATCTATCTCTCTATCCATATAACTATGTATCATCTATCTATCCATCTAACTATCTATCTATCTATCTATCTATCTATCTATAAAGAATGAGGATAGACGGGTATGCGACCAAGAATGAATTGATTTCTAGATTAATTTGATTGGATTAGATGGGATTTAGGACAATATGCTACCATTATATGGGTAGATACTTACATAGATAGATACTCAAATAGATAGATACTTATATGGGTAGATAGTTACATAGATAGATACTCACATAGATAGATACTCACATAGATATATACTTAAATAGATAGATACTGACATAGATAGATACTCACATAGATAGATACTTGCATAGTTAGATACTTACATAGATAGATACATATATAGATAAATACTAACAGAGATAGATACTTACATAGATAGATACTTACATAGATAGATACTCACATAGATAGATACATATATAGATAGATACTTACATAGATAGATACTCACATAGATGGATACATATATAGCTAGACACTTACATAGATATATACTTAAATAGATAGATAAATACATAGCTAGATAGATACTTACATAGATAAATACATAAATAGATAGATACTCACATAGAAAGATACTTATATAGATACATAAATAGATTGATACATACACAGATAAATAAATACATATATACATACATAGATACATAGGTAGATAGATACATACATAGAAAGATACTTACATAGATAGATACTTACATAGATAGATACTTACATAGATAGATACTCACATAGATAGATACATAGATAGATAGATACATAGATAGATAGATAGATACATAGATAGATAGATACATACATAGAAAGATACTTACATAGATAGATACTTACATAGATAGATACTTACATAGATAGATACTCACATAGATAGATACATATATAGATAGATACTTACATAGATAAATACTTACATAGATAGATACTCACATTGATAGATACTCGCATAGATAGATACTTACATAGATAGATACATATATAGATAAATACTTACATAGATAGATACTTACATAGATAGATACTCACATAGATAGATACTTACATAGATAGATACTTACATAGATAGATACTCACATAGATAGATACATATATAGATAGATACTTACATAGATAGATACATATAGATAGATACTTACATAGATAGATACTCATATAGATAGATACTCGCATAGATAGATACTCACATAGATAGATACTCACATAGATAGATACTCACATAGATAGATACTCACATAGATAGATACTTACATAGATAGATACTCACATAGATAGATACTCGCATAGATAGATACTTACATAGATAGATAGATAAACGAGACACATTTTTTCCTAATAACTCGACCAATTGTTACCAATATCCCAGTAATATCTTCATACTAACTCCTACTGGAGGAAAGAGAGAAAATATAGAAAGAAAATGGTATGATCAGGTCATCAGTTGTGGGTGGGGTATTAAAAAATAAGAGGGGTGGAAGAAAATTTCATTTAACATAATAAGCTTGATTTTAAAGTTTTAACTTATACAACCGGCTTTTCTGTTATTTATCTTAGAAGATAAATAACAGAAAAAAAAAATTTTCGTAATTGGATCTGTGACTTGTGAGGTATGCTAACTGAATCTCATCATTCGATATTTTGCACTCCAATCAATTGACAAAGGTAAATTTATGCGATATTACTGGTACGGATTTGTGACCTTGTAGCTCCTATAGTTTTGATTTTATATCCCAGTATGAGAAACACAAATTCATACTTGTTGGTTCCTCAATTGGAGATATGAATAAAGCATGTAAACACTTAATCGAACCTGAAATTTTCTTTGATGACGTGGCACATGAGAATTCAAAAACCTTTTCTGATTATTAGTATGAGAAATCAATGTTTCTGTTTACACATAAAAAATCCAAAACAGTTTGTTCTCCTCATGCAAAAGCTCTTCAATTAGAGAGAAGTTCTAACTGTAAACAAATTAGAAATTTACTTTAGTTTAACACTGGAACATTGATGCAAATATATTATATGCGGTGGTAAGAAGGCGTGGTTTAGACTATCTATATCCAGGGGGGCGGGGCAGAGTAGACAACCAGCAGTAAACAACAATCAATGCTATATAGCTCTATATACGCTAGATAGATAAATAGATATAGAAACATATATTTATTTATCGAAAATAAAGTCATTTCATAGGCAGCCGTAGTACATTTGAATTTCCGAGCCTGGTCAACCTTTCCGGTCCCAGTTTTTACTGTATCGTCCGGATATTGGGTAAATAAAGCAGCTAGATACTCAATAGGACCAGCCGGTGCAACAAGGTTGACGCGGTCAGACTTTAGGTTGAATTTACTTATACTGAAGGGTCAGGGGTGCGTGATTTAAGAAAAAACCCATCCGTGCCTTATCTCATAGACTATTATTTACTTTTTACTTTTTTTCTGCAGTGATCCAGAAAAGTATTAATAGCAATAATGTTAATAATAATAATAACAATCATAACTTTAATAAGAAAAATGTTGAAAATTATAACAATATTATCTAGATAAAGTGCTCGGCGTTGCCTGTTAAAAAAAAACAAATCGAATTTTGAAAAAAAATGATTTTTGAAAAAAAATCTAAATTTGGTAGCCTGGTCCAGTCGTTTGGCCAGCTAGAGCTAACATGTATATATAGTTTGGCCAGCTAGAGCTAACATGTATATATATAGTTTGGCCAGCTAGAGCTATTGTATATATATAGTTTGGCCAGCTAGAGCTAACATGTATATATAGTTTGGCCAGCTAGAGCTAACATGTATATACAGTTTGGCCGGCTAGAGCTAACAAGTATATATAGTTTGGCCAGCTAGGGCTAACATGTATATATAGTTTTGCCAGCTAGAGCTAACATGTATATATATAGTTTGGCCAGCTAGAGCTAACATGTATATATAGTATATGAGGGAAGAGCTTTATTTAATAGATTATGATAATGATTATAATAACAACAATAACATTAATGATACATAATAATAACATTATAAAATAATAAAAATGACAATTTCAAAAATTCATATTTAAGTTTGCAGATAGACAAAACTTAATTCTATTCATATTGATTTTTTA
>NW_019396511.1:12551-15420 GCF_000591075.1 Eurytemora carolleeae
CCCCCCCCCCTTAGTGTACACATCTTAAAGGAATAAATCTTCATATTTACCAAAGATCTTGTTCACAAGACACTAAATTGTGAACGTTACATATCTGCTGGAAATCAAATATTCACTAAACAGTTTAATTGTCAATATAATTATTTTGATTTAGAAATTTAATGCGGAGGACATATTTTTATTTTAAAAGTAAAGAAAAATTTACAAAGACGGTAAATAGGTGTTTAATTATATTATAGGTTTTTAAGGATATTTTCTTTTACAGGAGTTTTAAGGAAATGAGAAAAAAGCACATTTTTAATAAAACTTCTTTATTGCTCAGTGTTCAGTAATTATATATTAGTGTGTTATTGTTTTTAAGACTGCAGTACAGTGTAAAGAACAGCAGTGTACAGTACAGCTGTGTACAGTACAGCAGTGTACAGTACAGCAGTGTACAGAACAGCAGTGTACAGTACAGCAGTGTACAGTACAGCAGTGTACAGTACAGCAGTGAACACATTCTTTCTTACAAGCGGCATCATGTAAAATTTAAATTGTCTTTGATCGTCTAAACTGTTTAGTTCTGTTTGATAAGTTTTCGATTGTTCAGCATTGTTTATTCTAAATTCATCTATGAAAGTGCTTCAAAGCTTAAGAATATGAATTATTTTTATAAAAATAAAATCGCGACGTTAGTTTTATTTTGAGTTTTACGATCATACTTAATTTAAAATTGTTTTTTCCATAGTTGAAATAAGGAATGGCACTTTTTTGTTCAGAAATTATCTTACATTTCCAAAATTATCTTTTTAAGAGCAATTGTCCAACACGGGAATACGGAATTATTATATGAGCATCACGTTCGTCTACTGCTTTAAGAAATGTAAATTCAAATAGAAGCAGCCTGAGATGAGGACAGGCGGGACAGTCCAAATCAAGATCGCAAATGGTGGCTCAGCTTGGATTATGTACACCGGTTGTGCGTGGTAAAACTGAGCCAAAACTGAAAAGGATTTATGAAAACTATTTATGAAAACTATTCATGTAAACTATTTATGAAAACAATTTATGAAAAGGATTGATGAAAACTATTTATGAAAACTATTTATGAAAACTATTTATAAAAAATATTTATGAAAACTATTTATGAAAAATATTGATGAAAACAATTTATGAAAACTATTTATGAAAAATATTTATGAAAACTATTTATAAAACCAATTTATGAAAAGGATTGATGAAAACTATTTATGAAAGGGATTAAAGAAAACTATTTATGAAAGGGATTTATGGAAAGGACTTGTGAAAACTATTCAAAACGTATACCGATGATTTAAGAACAATTATTGCAATTGTATAGTACGTATAGGTACATACATCTTGACCATAAATCTATCTTCTAACCCCTCAAATGAATTTTTTCGAGCATGCATACTCAGTTTAACTACCTTACATAGCCGGTCTTTCCATTTAAGTTTCAACGATACTTTATTCCTTTTTTTAAGAGAAAATGTCTTTTTAATCAAGTGGTTAAAAAAGAATGGATGACAGATTGATCACAAAAAGTTGAGGATGTGGTCACATATTGAAGAAAATCCCCCGTAATCTATTATAAATTAGTTTTATGCAGAATATACTTTATAGATTCAATATATCGATCCTTGTCTAGTGTCTAGTGTCTAGTTTCTAGCGTATAGGGTTTAGTGTTTAGTGTTTAGTGTCTAGTGTCTAGTGTCTAGTGTCTAGTGTTCAATATCTAGTGTTTAATGTCTAATGTCTACATAGTGCCTAGTGTCTTGTGTGTAATGTCTAGTATCTATTGTCTAGTGTCTAGTGTCTAGTGTTAGTGTCTAGTATCTAGTGTCTAGTGTATGATGTCTAGTGTCTAGTGTCTACTTTCTAGTTGCTATTTTCTAGTGTCTAGTGTATGATGTCTATTGTCTAGTGTCTAGTGTCTATTGTCTATTGTATAGTATCTAGTGTCTAGTGTCTAGTGTCTAATGTCTAATGTCTAGTGTCTAGTGTTTAGTGTTTAGTGTCTACAAATGCAATCTATCGATGTTTTAAAAACCAAAAGTTGGATTTGCAATATATATATCGCATTATCTAAGAAATTTAAATTGCTGAAGTATTTAAGAGTCAGACAATAATCATTGTAATATTCTGTGTGTTGAAAAATATAATGAAAATTTCCCAACCTTATTTTCCAGGAATCAAATTTCCCAAATTTAGAATTTATCCTTGGATATCTTCTATATTCCCAAATTTAGAATTTATCCTGGGATATCTGTTATATTTCCAAATTTAGAATTTATCCTTGGATATCTTCTATATTCCCAAATTTAGAATTTATCCTTGGATATCTTCTATATTCCCAAATTTAGAATTTATCCTTGGATATCTGTTATATTCCCAAAGTTTCAAACGTACAATTTTTCATTCAATGGTAGATTCATAAATCTACATTAAACTAAAGTAAAAAAACGCGTCAGATTAAAATCTTTTATTTGTTTTCAATCATAAGTTCTCTTGTTCACTCCGGCGTCCATTAAATCCCGATCCAATCAGAGTTCAGTCATGTGTTTGTGTCCTTTTTAAACCAATAGAATCCAATTAGAGTTATGAATCCTTCAATCGGTGCTATCAGTAAATGGAAATATTTACTTCTACTGAAACTATAGTGTGTTGTAAAGCTATTGAGAAGAACAAACTGTTTTGAATTACTGATATATCAAACCGTATAATTGTGCCTTTTTCAAACTTCTGCGTACAATCAAAACTAGAGAAGCTGCGAGGTCACAAAGTCCAACCAGTAATGTTGAATAAATTTGTACTTTTCTTCTGTTTAACTTGCAGTTATATATTATGTACCCCCCCCCCTTCTCCT